>NC_057808.1:253024785-253171610 GCF_018294505.1 Triticum aestivum | reverse complement strand
GTGGCGCCTCCGGATTGGCCGGGAGCGGCGGCGCGGACATGTCCGGCGCGGCGGAGACGCGTCCGGTGGTGTGAGGAGGAAGATGTTAGGGTTTCATCCGTGAATTTTCGGGGGGAGGTGCAAATATATAGGCAGAGGGAGCTAGGAGAGTCCAAACGGGGTGCGGTTTTCGCCCACGCGATCGTGATCGAACGACCGAGAGCATGGCGTAGACTTAGAGGGGTTTTGGGGCTGTTTGAAGGGGGGGTTTGCTGCAACACGCAAACGGACTTTGCGGATGCCCGGTTAACCGTTGGAGCACCAAACGACCTCCAAATGGAACGAAACTTGACTGGTGGTCTACCGGTGGTATACCAAGGCCACTTGACAAGCCTCGGTCCATTCCGAGAACGTTCAACACCCACTCACGAAAAGAAACAAGAAGGGTGCGCCGGAGGAGATGGGAGTGCCGGATTGCAAAACGGACAACGGGGAAAATGCTCGGAAGCATGAGACGAACACGTAAGCAAATGCGATGCACATGATGACATGATATGAAATGCAGATGATGACATGGCAAAATGCAACACACAAGCAAATGATATGGCAACAACGACGAATAACTGGCAGACACCTGGCGCGTCGGATCCGGGGCGTTACACGTATGTGATAAAGGGGACTTGATGCTTTAATGCTATGGTTGGGTTTTACCTTAATGATCTTTAGTAGTTGCGGATGCTTGCTAGAGTTCCAATCATAAGTGCATATGATCCAAGAAGAGAAAGTATGTTAGCTTATGCCTCTCCCTCATATGAAATTGCAATGACGACCACCGGTCTTGTTAACAATTGCCTAGGACAAGTCCGCACACTGATCCATCATTATTCCACACTCGCTATTTATAATATTTAGTAATATATTCTAACTTTATGATAAAATCACCTACTTTTATGTTTTAGCTCTCCGATACCATGCAAAGTGATCCTCTTCATACCCACAACGTAGTTTTATTTCTCGTTTCTAGTTGGAAGCAAACGTTCGGTGTACGTAGAGTCGTATCAGTGGCAAATAGGACTTGAGAGAATATTGATCTTACCTTTAGCTCCTTGTGGTTTAGACACTCCATACTTATCACTTCCACCTTTGGGAATTTCTATGATGATTCCCTGCACTTGGGGATTATCACCCCCCTCCATAGTTTACGCGTCAGGTCATATTCTCGTAGTGCTTAGGCGAAGCCCTGAGCGGATCACTTCACCATCACCGTCACCACACCCTCGTGCTGAAGGAACTCTCCCTTGACACTTTGCTGGATCAAGAGTTCAAGGGACGTCATCGAGCTGAATGTGTGCAGAACTCTAAGGTGCCGTACGTTCGGTGCTTGATCGGTCGGAACGAGAAGACGTTCGACTACATCAACCGCGTTGTCAAACGCTTCCGCTTTCGGTCTACGAGAGTACGTAGACACTGTTGGGGAACGTAGTAATTTCAAAAATTTCCTACGCACACGCAAGATCATGGTGATGCATAGCAACGAGAGGGGAGAGTGTTGTCCATGTACCCTCGTAGACCGAAAGCGGAAGCGTTAACACAACGCGGTTGATGTAGTCGTACGTCTTCACGATCCGACCGATCAAGTACCGAACGCACGACACCTCCGAGTTCAGCACACGTTCAGCTCGATGACGTCCCTCGAACTCTGATCCAGCCGAGCTTTGAGGGAAAGTTCCGTCAGCACGACGGCGTGGTGACGATGATGATGTTCTACCGACGTAGGGCTTCGCCTAAGCACCGCTACGATCTTATCGAGGTGGATTATGGTGGAGGGGGGCACCACACACGGCTAAAAGATCAAACGATCAATTGTTGTGTCTATGGGGTGCCCCCTGCCCCCGTATATAAAGGAGCAAAGGGGGAGGCGGCCGGCAAAGGAGGAGGGCGCGCCAAGGGGGGAGTCCTACTCCCACCAGGAGTAGGACTCCTCCTTTCCTTGTTGGAGTAGGAGAAAGAGGGGGAGAGGGAGAAGGAAAAGGGGACTGCACCCCTTGTCCAATTCGGACCAGAGGGGGGGGGGTGCGCGCCTCCTTCCTTTTGGCCTCTCTCCTCTATTCCCGTATGGCCCAATAAGGCCCAATACTTCTCCCCGGCGAATTCCCATAACTCTCCGGTACTCCGATAAATACCCGAATCACTCGGAACCTTTCTGAAGTCCGAATATAGTCGTCCAATATATCGATCTTTACGTCTCGGCCATTTCGAGACTCCTCGTCATGTCCCCGATCTCATCCGGGACTCCGAACTACCTTCGGTACATCAAAACTCATAAACTCATACTATAACCGTCATCGAACTTTAAGCGTGCGGACCCTATGGGTTCGAGAACTATGTAGACATTGTGACGTTTGGTAGCACACAAAGTGTTCCTCCGGTAAACGGGAGTTGCATAATCTCATAGTCATAGGAACATGTATAAGTTATGAAGAAAGCAGTAGCAACTTACTAAACGATCGAGTGCTAAGCTAACGGAATGGGTCAAGTCAATCACATAATTATCCTAATGATGTGATCCCATTAATCAAATAACAACTCTTTGTCCATGGTTAGGAAACATAACCATCTTTGAATAACGAGCTAGTCAAGTAGAGGCATACTAGTGACACTCTGGTTGTCTATGTATTCACACATGTATCATGTTTCCGGTTAATACAATTCTAGCATGAATAATAAACATTTATCATGATATAAGGAAATAAATAATAACTTTATTATTGCCTCTAGGGCATATTTCCTTCAGTCTCCCACTTGCACTAGAGTCAATAATTTAGTTCACATCACCATGTGATTTAATACCAATAGTTCACATCACCATGTGATTAACACCCATAGTTCACATCGTCATGTGACCAGCACCCAAAGGGTTTACTAGATTCAATAATCTAGTTCACATCGCTATGTGATTAACACCCAAAGAGTACTATGGTGTGATCATGTTTTGCTTGTGAGATAATTTTAGTCAACGGGTCTTGTCGTGGAATTGTCACGGCAGATGTCCTCGAGCTAGGACTTAGTCGTGGAGCCATCGCTACTAGGAAGCTTGAATGGGTTAAGCGGGACAAGGAATACGAGGGTTTATACTGGTTCGGCCCCTTACGGTGAAGGTAAAAGCCTACGTCCAGTTTGCGGTGGTATTGATTAGGGTTTCGATGACCAGGGAGCTTAACTGCTATGCCTGGCTTTCGTCGAGATTGTTCTTGTCCCTAAGCCGCTGCCGGGTCGTCCCTTTATATAGGGAGGCTGACGCCCTGCAGCTCTCAGAGTCCCGGCCGGCTCATAAGAGTGTCCAGCTCGGACTCTTAACTATTCTTGCCTTACACTACAGGTTCTACCATAATAATGATTGTAACTACGGGCCTTAAACCATATCCGGGTCTTAAGCCCATCTTCGGCCCACCGTCTTTAAGCTTGGCGTCGGGCTTCTGGCAATGACCATTGGAGTAATCCGGCCCCTCTTGGCGGGTGACTCTAAGGTCTATATCCTCAACATTAGGCCCCAGATTGATTTGAGCCGGCTCATGTCAATCTTCAATCCTTTCGACAGAAAATCGCCGGCTTACAATTGTGTGAAGACCATAACCCGGCGTGACATCATCCTCTGGACTCCGGATAATCCGCCGTGACGTCATCTTCCATTAAGCCCGTTTTTTACTCCGCCAGATCCGCAACGGATCTTTACATTTACTGTCATCCCAAAAATCGAGGCGTTTCGTGAGGAGATAACCACGCCGTGGACTCCTTGATTCTCGCGCCCACTTATGAGCTCGCCCTTATAAATAGGCCGGCCCGACGGGCTTCTCCGCCACCCTTCTTCCTCCTCGCGCCACTGCTCCTCTACTCGAGCTCGAACTCTACCGCCGCCGCCTCACCCCCGGTCTTCGTCAACCTCGGCCGCTGCATCACCCTGACTCGGTCCAGACAAACGGCGGCAACCTCCGCTCCTCTTCAGCATCGGTGAGTCCTTGCTACTCCATAGGGCAGATCCGCACTAGGGCTTCATAGTTCTTCCTCTGTTCTTCGTAGTTCCTCGCGGCCCGCAGTAGATTTGAATTTTACTGCCTCTTTTTGATCTTAGCATAGGGTAGAACTAGTGCGGCGGCTGTTTAGCATTCATCTCAAATCCAAGTAAGTCTCGTTTTACTGCATAAGAGCCTTGTTCGAGCTTAAGAACTTCCTCACGTCCGTTTCTAGGTCTAGAAACTTTTCTTTTGCCCGACCATTTTGATCCAAAATAGTTACTGCAATGTGTGAAACCTGTTTTACCACACTTAGTAAAAAACTGCAATCGTTGAATCACGGCGGTTTACATTTCCGGCTTAAAGAAACCACACACCATAGAACCTTCCGGCTTAAAGAAAACCATGCTCCGTAGAATCCTCCGGCTTAGCTGTGATAAGGCCGTAGACAATCAAATTACTCTTAATACCCCTGCGGCTTAAATAACCCGCTGTACTTAGGTATATACCATTAGTCCCCTTCACAAGCCGCCACCTTGACTTTGAACTGTAGATGTCCTCCGGATTATAATTAATCCGGACGTTTTCCTTTTTGTCATAGACTGTCGACTTTCACCATGCCTCCCAAAGCTCCCAAAGCCTCCATCACTTGCAACTGGATGAGGTCCAATGTCACCAGTGAGACACTAGCAGATTTTGTCAAGTCTGGATATCTGCCCAAGAAGGACGTCATGTCCTACCGTGCCCCTGACCCGTCAGAAGAGAGACCACAGCCAAAGGACGGGGAGGTAGTGATTTTTGCGGATCATATGAGCCGGGGCTTCGCACCGCCCGGCTCAAAGTTTTTTAGAGACATTCTAAACTTCTTCGACCTGCGGCCTCAGGACATAGGACCCAACTCAGTGTCCAACATCTGCAACTTCCAAGTATTCTGCGAGGTTTACCTTGGAGAAGAACCTAGTCTGCTGCTCTTCAGAGAGCTTTTTTACTTGAACCGTCAGAATGAGTGCGCCAATGGGCCAAGTCTGGAGTTAGATGGCATCTCCATCCAGCGGCGAAGGGACTGCCTTTTCCCATACGCAGAGCCGCCAAGCCACCCCAAAGATTGGAATCTGACGTGGTTCTACTGCCAAGACACGTCGCCGGCTGATGAAAGTCCGTTGCCCGGCTTTCGCCCCTCTCGTCTGGAGTCAACACACCCACTGTCTGACAAGCTGACGCAAGCGGAGCGCCAGCCTCTACTCCCCACCATAAACAAGATCAAGGCTCTTTTGGGCAATGGTCCCAACGGAATCGATCTGGTCCGGGTCTGGATGTCCTGGCGGGTGATCCCATTAAGCCGTCGCCCCGGCTTAATGTGCGAGTACATAGGACGAAAGGATGACCCCCAGAGACACAGCCGCAATGATCTTCCAGAAGATGTTGCAGAGGAGATGACCAAGGCTCTCTTGAACGAGAGCCTGGCAGACTGCGGGAGGACCGGGTTAGCCCCCTTCTGCAAGACCAACCCAGCCCCAGCGGTAAGCCACTGCTTTAAACATTTTGTCTTTGACCATAGATAACCTTCATCTGGATCTTCAAGAAATCATCATTGTATTTTTCAGGCTGACGACAAGTTCTGGCGGGTCAAGTATGACCATGACGCGGCCAAGAAGGCCAGAAAGGCGAAGAAAGCAGCCAAGAAAGCTGCCCCCCGTAAGAAGGGAAGTAGGCCCACTGCTTCGGAGCTGTTGCAGCTAAGTGACAGCTCCGAGTCTGAGGTAATTCCTAGACTTGTAAGCTCTTGTTATACTTGTTGTTTTAGCTCTGTCTGCCTTATCAATGCTGTTTTATCAACAGGAGGACACCGGAGCCAGTAACCCGGTGGTTGAAGAGGTAACAATACTTTCCTCCGACTCGGAGCCCTTGCCACGGCTGAAAACCCGAAGAGTAACCCGGAAAGTAAGCTTTTCCCATCCTTTAGCTTACCAAGATCCTCAATTTATTTTGAAGCGACAGGTTCATGAGAGCCGGCGGCATACCCGGACCAACAAGGACACTGACCTCTCCTCCGGGTTACCTGATGCATCAAGGAAACGCCGGACCGAGGTGACCACAAAATTGTACCCTTTTCATCCTTTTGCGGGTGTTATACGCCAACCGCTTAATTCCTCTGACTCAAATTATCAGGAGACTTCCCCTTCTTCCGGTGATTCTATGCACTCGAATCTGCCAACTTTCAAGACCGTGCCCAGGTAATGATAACCATCTCATGTTGTTCTGATCTTTGCTCATACTTTTTGTACTAACCTTTGTTGTTCTTTCAGTGCCCAGGCAAAGCTCACCAAGAGGGCGAAGAAAACCAAGTCGGCCGGAGAGCCGGATTTGCCTGAACCGGAGGTGACGGTTCAAGAACCGTCAGCTGCCTCCGCCCCCGAAGCCACCGCTCCAATCGACAAGGCACCTGTAGAAGCTTCTGCTGACCCGGAGGCCTCCGGCTCAGCTCAGCCAACAAATGACCCGGACGTGGAAATCACCCGGACGGAATTTGTTGAGCCGGGGAGGCCTACGGAACTGGCCAAGTGCTCTGCCAAGGGGGAAGTACTGCAGCCCCACTGGGTCAGGATCTAACTGACTATGCCAACCTGAGCATCGGAGAGCTCGTCTCTGGCTACGTCAACCAAGTGCACAAGAGCCGGGACGCAGAGGTTGCCATGGTGACCCAGATCCAGCAGAAATCTGAGGTATTATCCTTCTGTCCTCTTACTTACTGCCTAGTTACTTTTACCATGCTAGCCCTCAAGTCAACGACTTATGATTGAATATGTTGTAGACTGAAGTTCCGGCTTAGCCAATTAAACCGGTAATTTGTAGATAAGAACCGTCGATACACATTAGCCCCCAAGTGCCAAGTGTCTTTACTTGGAAAACACTTGGGACTTGAAATTTGTATAGTAACTGTTCATGCCATAACCCGGACATTTATACAGGCTGTTGGCAAGAAGCTTGAGGCTGACCTTGCCGATCTTAAGAACCGGCTGAAGATGCAAGAGATGGAGACCCGGAAGGCAAATGCCAAGTTCGTGTCCAGCATCGCCTCACAAGAGAAGCTGAAGACAGAGTTTGACGCTGAACGAAAAGCGTGGGCCGAAGAAAAGGCCGCATTGGTGAACCGGGCTGATCAGGCGGAGAGGGCCCTGTCAGAGAAGACGGCCGAACTCTCCGGCTTAAAGTGCCAAGTGTCTCAAATGGTTGCTGCAATCTTCGGTAAGTCATCCGTCGGCTTTTATTCAGTTTAAAATTTTAATGCCTCATAACTCACCCTGGTCGGCGGCTTGTCCTACTCTATGAAACAGGTTCCAGAAGTGCCAACCTCAACCAGAGTGTGGTAACCAAGCTAAAGGCCGTGTACACCTTGGTGGAGCAACTCTACACCGGGTCACAACGTGCCTTAGCTGTGGTAGCCTTATCCAACGAGGTGCCAACTCACTTGGCGGAGGTTCTTTGTCGGCTCGCCGTCCTGCCGCAACGTATCCAAGAGCTGCGACGGGCCTCTGCGAGATCCGGAGCAATCGCCGCGCTAAGCCGGGCCAAGGCTTTCCTGCCGGAGCTAGACCCGGCAGACATCGCCCTCGGCTATCCAAGTCTGAAGGAAGATGGCACGGCTTTCGACCAAAAAGACTTCGCCGCCTGCGTGAAGATCGTGCGCCCGGTGGCAACTCTTATTGGAAACGACATGGATCTGACCAAGTACCAGCCGGGTTATAATGCAGAAAATCAGAGGATTCCAACCCCTCGCTATGAAGCTTTGAGTTTAATTCCGCCGGCTCGTCAGCACACCTTTGCCCCGGAGATTGACCCGGCCGGGTTAATTGACGAGGAAGCCCAATTCGAAGCGCTGAGCGGCATCGACTGGAAGTCGTCGACTTTCCAGACCTTGGGGACAGCCGGAGGAGAAGAAAGAAATGAGCCGGAGACTTCCACCCAGCAAGCGTCTTAACTTCTACAGCCGGCTTACCAAACAATGCTCCACCCTTTTGGACTCGACGAGTCTTGTAATAGAGTAGGTGCAACATTTTATCTTTGCCGTGCCATCGTGCACATATTGAATGCTGAAGTCTATTGAAGTTGTCTCTTGATATTTCTCCGGGTCATTCATTCTCCTTAGTCTCAAATAATTGCCTTGAACTATCCTGCATAAAAGGACAAATCGCAAGTCTCTAGGCGGCTTACCGCGCTGAGAATCATCGGTTTTAGATATATAACCCGGATATGAATCAAAAAGATTGACCCTGAATTATGTCTTTAATATAGCCGTGATAACACACTTAGCGGCCTGCCAGCGTATTTCCGGTTTAGATAACCCGGGTAATAAGGTTGGTACCTTAACTCCGGTGTATCTGTTTTAATGACACCTATTGTGTTGAACCAACACTGGAAATCAAAATTTAAACCGGCCAAGTGAGACCTGGCTGTACACACTTTGACATAATCAGAGAAAACTTGTGATAAAGCAGAAGAACTTGGGGGCTTCCGATTCGAATTCGACCAGAGACCCGGCCCAAAGGGGTTAAGCTAAGATTCGGATACGATCATATAGCCCCCAGTGGGTGTGGCGATGCCAATCAAGAGGGTACCGACAACTATGTTCTCTTTGGTTCGAATACGACCCATGTTTGAACAGGAAGCCCCCAAGTCATTTTAAGAATTGTTTAACGACGCTGATTCGAATACGATCCACGTCGGTTCTCAAAGGGGTTAAACTATGATTCAAATATGATCAGAGAAAACCTCCCCATGAGCTCGGCACTTTGCCAATCAAATGGGTATTGACAGCTATGTTCTCTTTGGTTCGAATACGACCCATGTTTGAACAAGAAGCCCCCAAGTGACCTTATTACCTGCGGCTAGATTCGAATACGATCATAAGCCGGATCCTCCTTCAAGTTACCATGTTGATCTTGCAAAGAAAGCTCACGCACATTTGGAGGAGAAAAAGGACAGAGGTCCTGCTTTATTGCTTTATCATAATATATACATGGCTGAGAGAAATATGTACATTATGAGAGCCGGTGGCTCAAGTGTAGTAAGGCCGAAGCTGAGCTATGTTCCACGGCCGACAGGTCTCTTCCTCCGACTTACGTGAATCTTTGTGCTCCCGGACGTCAATGAGGTAATATGACCCGTTGTGCAAGTTCTTGCTGACCACAAAGGGCCCTTCCCAAGGCGGGGATAGTTTGTGCGCATCAGTTTGATCTTGGATAAGCCGGAGCACGAGATCCCCTTCCTGGAAGACCCGGGATTTAACCCGGCGGCTATGATAACGGCGCAGGTCTTGTTGGTAAATCGCTGAACGGGCTGCTGCCACATCACGCTGTTCGTCCAGCAAGTCAAGAGCATCTTGGCGCACCTGCTCATTATCCGCCTCAACATAAGCCGCCACTCGAGGTGAGTCATGACGGATGTCACTGGGGAGGACTGCTTCTGCCCCATAAACCATGAAGAAAGGTGTAAAACCTGTAGACCTGTTAGGAGTAGTGTTGATGCTCCATAACACAGAGGGCAACTCCTCCACCCAACAACCCGGCGTCCGTTGCAAAGGGACCAAAAGCCGGGGCTTGATGCCCTTCAGAATCTCCTGATTAGCTCTCTCAGCTTGACCATTGGATTGAGGATGAGCTACCGAGGAAACATCAAGTCGGATATGCTCTCGTTGACAAAATTCTTCCATGGCGCCTTTGGAGAGATTGGTGCCATTGTCAGTGATAATGCTGTGCGGAAAGCCAAAGCGAAAGATCACCTTTTTCATAAACTGAACCGCCGTGGCTGCATCACACTTGCTAACGGGCTCCGCTTCAACCCACTTGGTAAACTTGTCAACTGCCACCAAAAGGTGGGTCTTCTTATCCTTGGACCTTTTGAAAGGCCCAACCATATCAAGCCCCCAGACCGCAAAGGGCCAAGTAATTGGGATCATCCTCAGCTCTTGAGCCGGTATATGAGCCCGTCGCGAGAACCTTTGGCAACCATCACACTTACTGACCAAGTCCTCTGCATCAGCATGAGCCGTCAACCAATAAAAGCCATGACGAAAAGCCTTGGCCACAAGAGACTTTGAGCCGGCGTGATGGCCACAATCCCCTTCATGGATCTCACGCAAGATTTCTTGACCTTCCTCAGGGGCAACACAACGCTGAAACGCTCCCGTAACACTGCGGTGATGCAATTCCCCATTGATAACAATCATTGACTTAGCCCGCCGGGTTATTTGCCTGGCCAAAGTTTCATCCTCAGGCAACTCACCCTGGGTCATGTAAGCCAGATATGGCATTGTCCAGTCTGGTATGATATGGAGAGCCGCCACCAGTCGTGCCTCCAGGTCAGGGACAGCCAATTCTTCCTCTGTAGGCAACTTAACAGAAGGGCTATACAGGACGTCCAGGAAAGTGTTAGGAGGCACCGGTTTTCGCTGAGAGCCCAGCCGGCTTAAAGCATCCGCCGCCTCGTTCTTCCTGCGGTCGATGTGTTCCACTTGGTAACCCTGAAAATGCCCAGCAATGGCATCAACCTCGCGGCGATAAGCCGCCATGAGAGGGTCCTTGGAATCCCACTTTCCTGATACTTGTTGAGCCACCAAGTCTGAGTCGCCGAAGCACCTTACCCGGCTTAAGCTCATCTCTTTAGCCATCCGAAGACCATGGAGCAGGGCCTCGTACTCAGCCGCGTTGTTAGTACAAGGAAACAGCAGCTGTAGCACATAATGGAACTTGTCAACTTTAGGGGAAGCTAACACGACTCCGGCCCCCGAGCCCTCCAACTGCCTGGACCCATCAAAGTGAATTGTCCAATATGTGTTATCCGGCTTCTGCTCGGGCACCTGTGCTGTCCAGTCATTGATGAAATCCACCAAGGCCTGAGATTTAACAGCAGTGCGTGGCACGTATTTGAGACCATGAGGTCCAAGCTCTATAGCCCACTTAGCTACTCTCCCCGTGGCCTCTCTGTTTTGAATGATATCACCAAGAGGGGCAGAGCTGACTACGGTGATGGGATGACCCTGAAAATAATGCTTAAGTTTCCGGCTTGCCATGAATACACCATACACAAGCTTCTGCCAATGCGGATACCGCTGCTTGGACTCAATGAGCACTTCGCTGACATAATAAACCGGCCGCTGAACCGGATGCTCCTTACCCTCCTCCTTGCGCTCCACCACAATAGCCACACTGACGGCTCGTGTGTTCGCCGCTACGTACAATAATAAGGGCTCCTTGTCAACCGGAGCAGCAAGGACTGGAGGCTCTGCCAGCTGCTTCTTCAAATCCTCAAAGGCAGTATTAGCTGCATCATTCCAGACAAAGTTATCAGTCTTCTTCATCAACTGATATAATGGCATGGCCTTCTCACCCAGACGGCTTATAAACCGGCTTAATGCAGCGATGCGACTCGCCAAGCGCTGAACGTCATTTATACACGCCAGCTTAGCCAGGGAGGTGATGGCCTTGATCTTCTCTGGGTTAGCTTCAATGCCTCTGTCAGAAACCAAAAAACCCAAGAGTTTGCCTGCAGGAACACCGAAGACACACTTGGCCGGGTTAAGCATCATCTTGTAGACCCGGAGATTATCAAAGGTTTCTCTCAAATCATCTATCAGGGTTTCCTCCTTTATGCACTTAACCACAATATCGTCCACATAAGCATGAACATTGCGCCCAATCTGTTTATGAAGACAGTTCTGCATGCAACGCTGATAAGTCGCCTGTGCACACTTGAGTCCAAAAGGCATGGACACATAGCAGAAGGCTCCAAAGGGAGTGATGAACGCCGTCTTCTCCTGGTCCTTAACCGCCATTTTAATCTGATGATATCCGGAATAAGCGTCCAGGAAACTTAAACGCGCACAACCGGCCGTAGCATCAATAATTTGATCAATACAGGGAAGGGCGAAAGGATCAGCCGGACACGCTTTGTTCAAGTCCGTGTAGTCCACACACATCCGCCAAGTGCCGTTCTTCTTGAGTACAAGCACCGGGTTAGCTAACCACTCTGGGCGAAAGACTTCAACAATAAACCCGGCCGCCAAGAGCCGGGCCACCTCTTCACCAATAGCTTTCCGCCTCTCTTCATTAAACCGCTGGAGGAACTGTCTGACCGGCTTAAATTTCGGATCAACGTTGAGAGTGTGCTCAGCGAGTTCCCTAGGTACACCCGGCATGTCAGAAGGTTTCCATGCGAAGATGTCCCTATTCTCACGGATGAACTCGATGAGCGCGCCTTCCTATTTCGGATCCAAATTTGCACTGATGCTAAACTGCTGAGATGAATCTCCTGGGACAAAATCAACGAGCTTAGTTTCATCAGCCGACTTAAATTTCATCGCCGGCTCATTTTCCGTAGTCGGCTTTTTCAGAGAGGTCATGTCTGTTGGGTCAACATTATCTTTGTAAAACTTCAACTCCTCTGTTGCACAAACAGATTCTGCATAAGCCGCATCGCCTTCCTCACATTCCAAGGCCACCTTCCGGCTGCCGTGAACCGTAATGGTCCCATTGTGACCTGGCATCTTGAGCTGTAAGTACACATAACACGGCCGTGCCATGAACTTGGCATAAGCCGGCCGTCCAAATATAGCATGGTACGGGCTTCTTATCTTGACTACCTCAAAGGTCAATTTCTCCACCCTGTAGTTGTTCTCATCTCCAAAGGCCACTTCCAATTCAATATTGCCGACCGGATAAGCCGACTTACCCGGTACCACACCGTGGAAAATAGTGTTGGACTGGCTGAGGTTTTTATCAATCAACCCCATACGACGGAAAGTCTCATAATAGAGGATGTTGATGCTGCTGCCTCCATCCATGAGCACCTTAGTGAACTTATATCCTCCCACCTGAGGAGCCACTACTAAGGCCAAGTGACCCGGATTATCCACCCGGGGAGGGTGATCCTCCCTACTCCACACTATAGGCTGTTCAGACCACCGCAAGTAGCGTGGAACCGCTGGCTCAACGGCATTTACTGCCCTCTTATGAAGCTTCTGATCTCGTTTACACAGACTGGTGGTAAACACATGATACTGTCCCCCGCTAAGCTGCTTTGGATTGGTCTGATAACCCCCCTGCTGCTGCTGATGACCCTGGCCAGACTGCTGATTAAAGCCCCCTTGACCGTTCTGAGGATGAGAATTTGAGCCGCCGCCCGGGCCATTGTAGTTCTTAAAGGCCTTCATGATTGCACAATCCTTCCATAGATGAGTCGCTGGCTTCTCTCTAGAGCCATGCCTTGGACAGGGCTCATTCAACAGCTGCTCCAGTGTTGGTCCTGACCCGCCGCCTCGGGGAGGGGGCCTCCCCTTGCGTCGCTGGTTATTGCCTTGTGCGCTAGCGTTGGCTACAAACTCTAGGCTGCCATCTGCCTTGCGCTTGCCTCCTCCTTGGTTCCCCGGGTTATGCTGAGGACCCTTGCCATTGCCATTCTTCTTTCCCTTCCCTGTCCTTTCCTCATCTGAAGGGGGATCCTTGGTACCATCAGAATCGGCATACTTGACAAGAGCCGCCATTAGTGTGCCCATGTCACTACAGTCGCGCTTAAGCCGCCCGAGTTTCATCTTCAGGGGCACAAAACGACAATTCTGCTCCAGCATTAAAACTGCTGAGCCGGCATCCATTTTGTCTGACGAGTGTATGATCTCCTTAACCCGGCGAACCCAATGTGTCGTAGACTCACCCTCCTGCTGCTTACAGTTAGTCAAATCCACAATTGACATAGACTGCCTACAGGTATCTTTGAAGTTTTGGATGAACCGGGCTTTCAGCTCAGCCCAAGACCCGATGGAATTCGGTGGTAGCCCTTTTAACCAAGTGCGGGCAGTCCCATCCAACATCATGGTGAAGTACTTGGCCATTGCCGCCTCACTGACCTCCAGTAGCTCCATGGCCATCTCATAACTCTCGATCCAGGCTGCGGGTTGTAAGTCAGCCGTGTAGTTGGGCACCTTCCTAGGGCCTTTGAAGTCCTTGGGTAAACGTTCATTGCGGATAGCCGGCACTAAACAGGGGACACCTCCCGTCCTGGTAGGGATACCCACGTCGACGGAAGTCGTCGGATAAGCCGGGGGGTCTGGTAAGCCGTCAATTGAGGCACCTGCTCCGCCTCTTGCCGTGCTCTGTCTTGGTCCGCTGCGTGACATGCTCCGTTATAAGCCAGGCCATGGCCAGGGGGCGGGTCATGGCGTCGGACGTTGCTTGAGCTGGTCGCTGAGACCATGTGCCTGCTGTAACTCGGGCTCCGGCCCGGACGAGGGGTCGAGTGGATCCTATCCCGGCTGTAGGAGTACGCCTCTTGCTGCGCCAGTGCCGTCTGAGGGAGTTCCCTGACCCGCCGGGTTTCAATAGCCGTCGGAGAGTCGCCGTCAACTGGGAGAGCCGCCAGCCGCTGTCGGGACCCCGATTCCAAGTCACACCGATCTAGCCTGTAACACCTCATATCACTTTGCGGCCTCACGCACGGTACTCCCACGGGTGTCGCCTTACCATGGCCCGGGACTGTTTGCGCCTTTTGGCTCGCGTATATGACAATGTCGCTAGCATCCATATGACAGAGAACCCGGGCCGACATGGCTAGTCGTGAACCCAAAGCGGCACTAACGTATGGGGACAGGCATACATGAATCAACATCGAACGTGTCGGTCAGCAGCGTGCGAATCCGGGCTGTAGCACCGGGCTAACAGGACTCCGGGAACCCGGGCTGTAGCAGGCTAGGCAGGACTCCGGATGTCACCGCGTGACATTTCCCCGAAGGGACAGACACAGGAACGATATGAAACACATGCCGGCCAGTCAAGTGTCCAGAGCAGTAGTGCTGGGCTAGCAGAACTCCGATGAACCGGGCTGTAGCGGACTACTATGGCTCAAGGAGGCACTAGACTACATTTCCCCATAAGAGAGGCTGCTAAGGATAGACAACTAGATTGTCGGATCCCACACATACCAAGCATTTCAGTCATACACACAATATGCTCGATATGTGCAAATACAACATGGCATCACAACAAGACTCTACGACTCAGAGTATTTATTCATTAGGCCCCGAAGAGCCAGATATTACAAACATGGGTCTCATGACCCAACATTCAGAGCATACAAGCCAAAGCACATGCGGAAGCTTAACATGTCTGAGTACAGCCGTCTATAAATGAAAAAGGCTGAGAAGCCTGACTATCTACCAGATCCTGTCGAGGGCACAAGATCTTAGCTGAGGTATCAAGCTAAACGTCGAAGTCCACACGGAACTACTAGCGAGACCGACGTCTCTCTGCAAAACATAAAATAGGCAAACGTGAGTGTTGAGGATATAGACCTGGGAGTCACCCGCCAGGAGGGCCGGGTTACATTAAGGGTCATTGCTAGAAGCCCAGAGCTAAGTTTCAAGATAATGGGCCAGAGATGGGCTGAGACCCGGCGATGGCTTAAAGCTCGTAGTACAATCTTTATTGTTATAATAGAACTTGTAGTGTAAGGCAAGTATTGTTTAGAGTCCGAGCCGGACACTCTTATGAGCCGGCCGGGACTCTAAGGGCTGCTGGGCGTCAGCCTCCCTATATAAAGGGACGACCCGGCAGCGGTTTAGGGGCGACAATAATCTCATCGAGAGCCGGGCATAGCTGTTTAGCTCCCTGGCGATCGTAACCCTAATCAATAACACCTCAACTGGACGTAGGCTTTTACCTTCACCGTAAGGGGCTGAACCAGTATAAACCCTCGTGTTTCTTGTCCCGCATAACCCCTTCAAGCTTCCTAGTTGCGATGGCTCCACGGCTAAGTCCTAACTCAAGGACATCTCAACTGGACGTAACCCTAATCAATAACACCTCAACTGGACGTAGGCTTTTACCTTCACCGTAAGGGGCCGAACCAGTATAAACCCTCGTGTTTCTTGTCCCGCATAACCCCTTCAAGCTTCCTAGTTGCGATGGCTCCACGGCTAAGTCCTAACTCAAGGACATCTGTCGTGACAATTCCACGACAGTTGGCGCCCACCGTGGGGCTGGCGCACGGTGGATTTGAGTTCTTGAAGGGCAGCTTCGAAGGGCTCAAGGGATACGCTGTGGGCCGGATGACCAAGAGTCGTCGCGGCAAGCTCTACATCGACGATGCGGACTGGGGCCCCGACGCCGGCTCAGTGGAGTACGGGTACCGGGTCCCCTTTGGCGGAATTCATGTCTTCATTGGCAAGGTTGGTGAGCCGGGCCCCGAGCCGGATCTCTGCGCCGATCTCATCGAAACGGCTCAGCGCGCACGACCCGCCCGGGCCCGGCCTGCCTTAAAGCGCGCTTTTGTGGGGTGCATCCATGGAAGGCCCTCTAATCCATCTGGGTCTGGGGATGAGGCGGCCGCCGGCTCTGACGGCGAGTCGGCCGCTGATGAGTCAAACTCGTTGTACCAACTTCAAGATGGCAGGCTCATGAGTTATTCCGATGGCAACAGTATTCCGGACCTTTTTGAGCCGCCAAGTCAGGTCGGAGTTTTTATGGCTGGTGCGCAGCCTGTTCAGAACCCCGCTACCGGATCGGAAAACCCGGAGCCTTCCCCGGCTCAGGTGCTGATGGATCTCACAGATAAGATGACGGCCCTGTTAACTGCCACGGTTGACCCGGCAGATCAAGCCCAGCATGACGCGGAGGTGGCACAGTTAAAATTGGATCTGATGAAAGCTAAAGAGGATCTTGCAGCAGAAGGGATCAGGCTGGCGGCGGAGCGGGCGGCTCTCGACGCCCGGACTCAGTTGATTCAGGCGCAGTCCTTCCAACTCACGATGGATCAGAACGCGGCCAACGAGGTCATGAGAAGGAGGCATCAGAAGGCCCAGTCTCGACTCCCGCCGGTTTACGATCCGCGCAACCTCTTCAACACGCCGGGTGCGGGATCCAGTAACCCACCAGGGGTCATTGCGCCCGGGTCGGGACCCCTTATTCAGCCACGAGTAATGGGGCCTCCCCAGGTGCCCCCTGCCCCGCCTCAGTATGTGCCAATACCCCCGGGTCATTACGATAACCCGCTGGAGAACATGGTAGCTGCGGCAGCACGACTGGCGGCTCTTCCCGTTGACGGCAATTCTCCGGCAGCCGTCGAAACCCGCCGGGTCAGGGAACTCCTGCAGACAGCTCTAGCACAGCAAGAGGCGTACTCCTACAGCCGGGACAGGATCCACTCAACTCCTCGCCCAGGCCAGAGCCCGAGTTACAGCCGGCACATGGTCTCAGCAACCGGCTCAAGTAATGTCCGACGCCATGACCCACCCCCTGGCCATGGCCCGGCTCATGTTGGAGCCTTCTACGCAGCAGACCAAGCACGGCAAGAGGCGGAGCAGGTGCCGCAATTGACGGCTTATCAGACCCCCCCGGCTTATCCGACGGCGTCCGTTGATGTGGGTATTTCTACCAGGACCGGGGGTGTCCCTTGTTTGGTGCCGGCCATCCGTAATGAACGTCTACCTAAGGATTTCAAGGGCCCTAGGAAGGTGCCTAACTATACAGCTGACTTACAGCCTGCGGCCTGGATTGAGAGTTATGAGATGGCTATGGAACTGCTAGAGGTCAGCGAGGCGGCCATGGCCAAATATTTCACCATGATGTTAGATGGAACTGCCCGCACGTGGTTAAAAGGGCTACCACCGAACTCCATTGGGTCTTGGGCTGAGCTGAAAGCCCGGTTCATTCAAAACTTCAAGGATACCTGTAGGCAGTCTATGTCAATTGTGGACTTGACTAACTGTAAACAGCAGGAGGGTGAATCCACGACCCATTGGGTTCGCCGGGTCAAGGAGATCATACATTCGTCGGATAAGATGGATGCTGGCTCTGCAGTCTTAATGTTGGAACAAAACTGTCGCTTTGTGCCCCTAAAGATGAAACTCGGACGGCTTAAGCGTGACTGTACTGATATGGGTACACTGATGGCGGCTCTGGTTAAGTACGCTGATTCTGATGGTACCAAGGATCCCCCTTCAGATGATGAAAGGACAGGGAAGGGAAAGAAGAACGGCAATGGCAAGGGTCCTCAGTTTAACCCGGGGAATCAAGGAGGAGGCAAGCGCAAGGCCGATGGCAGCCTGGAGTTCGTAGCCAACACCCAAGGTAACAACCAGCGACGCAAGGGGAGGCCCCCTCCCCGAGGCGGCGGGTCAGGACCTTCTCTGGAGCAGCTGTTGAATGAACCTTGTCCGAGACACGGCTCTAGAGAGAAGCCAGCGACTCATCTGTGGAAGGATTGTGCTATCATGAAGGCCTTTAAAAACTACAATGGCCCGGGCGGCGGCTCAGGCGCCGGCGGCTCCGGCGCTGGCGGCTTTCATGGCCCGGGAGGCGGCTCAAACCCCGGTCCTCAGAACGGTCAAGGGGGCTTTAATCAACAGTCTGGTCAGGGTCATCAACAGCAACAGGGGGGCTATCAGACCAACCCAAAGCAGCTTAGCGGTGGACAGTATCACGTGTTCACCACTAGTTTGTGCAAACGAGACGAGAAGCTTCACAAGAGGGCTGTTAATGCTGTTGAGCCGGCGGTTCCACGCTACTTACGGTGGTCGGAGCAGCCCATAGTGTGGAGTAGGGAGGATCACCCTCCCCGGGTGGATAACCCGGGCCACCTGGCCTTAGTGGTGGCTCCTCAAGTGGGAGGCTATAAGTTCACAAAGGTACTCATGGATGGAGGCAGCAGCATCAACATCCTCTATTATGAGACTTTCCGTCGTATGGGGCTAGTTGATAAGAACCTCAGCCAGTCAAATACTATCTTCCATGGTGTGGTACCCGGTAAATCGGCTTATCCAGTCGGCAAGATCGAACTGGAAGTGGCCTTCGGTGATGAGAACAACTACAGGGTGGAGAAGTTGACCTTTGAGGTGGTCAAGATAAGAAGTCCATACCATGCTATATTCGGACGGCCGGCTTACGCCAAGTTCATGGCACGGCCGTGTTATGTGTACCTACAACTCAAGATGCCGGGTCACAACGGGACTATTACGGTTCACGGCAGCCGGAAAGTGGCTCTGGAGTGTGAGGAAGGTGACGCGGCTTATGCAGAGTCTGTTTGTGCCACAGAAGAGTTGAAATTTTATAAAGACAATGTTGACCCAACAGATATGACCTCTCTGAAAAAGCCAACCACGGAGAATGAACCAGCAATGAAGTTTAAATCAGCTGATGAGACTAAACTTGTTGATTTTGTTCCAGGTGACTCGTCTCAGCAGTTCAGCATCAGTGCAAATCTGGACCCGAAATAGGAAGGCGCGCTCATCGAGTTCATCCGTGAGAATAGGGACATCTTTGCATGGAAACCTTCTGACATGCCAGGTGTACCTAGAGAACTCGCTGAGCACACTCTCAATGTTGATCCAAAATTTAAGCCGGTCAGACAGTTCCTTCGACGGTTTAATGAAGAGAGGCGAAAGCCATTGGTGAAGAAGTGGCCCGGCTCTTGGCGGCCGGGTTCATTGTCGAGGTTTTTCACCCAGAGTGGTTGGCTAACCCGGTGCTTGTACTTAAGAAGAACGGCACCTGGCGGATGTGTGTGGATTACACGGATTTGAACAAGGCGTGTCCGGCTGATCCTTTTGCCCTCCCCCGTATCGATCAAATCATTGATGCTACGGCGGGTTGTGCACGCTTAAGTTTCTTGGATGCTTATTCAGGGTATCATCAGATTAAGATGGCAGTTAAGGACCAGGAGAAGACGGCGTTCATCACTCCCTTTGGAGCCTTCTGCTATGTCTCTATGCCCTTTGGGCTCAAGTGTGCGCAGGCGACTTACCAGCGTTGTGTACAGAATTGTCTCCATAAACAGATCGGGCGCAATGTTCACGCTTACGTGGACGATATTGTGGTTAAGTCCATCAAGGAGGAAACCCTGATAGATGACTTAAGGGAAACCTTCGATAATCTCCGGGTCTACAAGATGATGCTTAACCCGGCCAAATGTGTTTTTGGTGTTCCTGCGGGCAAGCTATTGGGCTTCTTGGTTTCTGACAGAGGAATTGAAGCTAACCCGGAGAAGATCAAAGCTATCACTTCTCTAGCTAAGCCGGCATGTATAAATGATGTTCAGCGTTTGGCAGGTCGCATCGCTGCTTTAAGCCGGTTCATAAGCCGCTTGGGTGAGAAGGCTATGCCTTTATATCAGTTGATGAAGAAAACGGATAACTTTGTATGGAATGATGCAGCTAATACCGCCTTCGAGGATTTGAAAAAGCAACTGGCAGAGCCCCCCGTCCTTGCTGCTCCGGTTGATAAGGAGCCCTTGCTACTGTATGTGGCGGCAAACGCACGAGCCGTCAGCGTGGCTATTGTGGTGGAGCGCAAGGAGGCGGGTAAGGAGCATCCGGTTCAGCGGCCGGTTTATTATGTCAGTGAGGTGCTCATTGAGTCCAAGCAGCGGTATCCGCATTGGCAGAAGCTCGTATATGGGGTGTTTATGGCGAGCCGGAAGCTTAAGCATTATTTTCAGGGTCATCCCATCACTGTGGTCAGTTCCGCCCCTCTCGGTGATATTATCCAGAACAGAGAGGCTACAGGGAGAATTGCTAAGTGGGCTATAGAACTTGGTCCTCATGACCTCAAATATGTGCCACGCACTGCTGTTAAGTCTCAGGCCTTGATAGATTTCATCAATGATTGGACAGAGTCGCAAGTACCTGAGCAAAAGCCGGATAACACTTATTGGACTATTCACTTTGATGGGTCCAGGCAGCTGGAGGGCTCGGGAGCTGGTGTTGTCTTAGCTTCCCCCAAAGGTGACAAATTCCATTATGTGCTACGGTTGATGTTTCCTTGCACTAACAATGCGGCTGAATACGAGGCTTTGCTCCACGGTCTTCGGGTGGCTAAGGAGATGAGCTTAAGCCGGGTGAGGTGCTTTGGTGACTCAGACTTGGTGGCTCAACAAGTATCCGGCACCTGGGATTCTAAGGATCCTCTAATGGCGGCTTATCGCCGCGAGGTTGATGCCATTGCCGGGCACTTCCAGGGATACCAAGTGGAGCATATTGATCGCAGGCGGAACGAGGCGGCTGACGCGTTAAGCCGGCTAGGCTCTCAGCGAAAGCCGGTGCCGCCTAACACTTTCCTGGATGTCCTGTACAACCCTTCGGTCAAGTTGCCTACAGAGGAGGGCTTGGCTATCCCTGACCCGGAGGCGCAACTGGTGGCAGCTCTTCATGTCATACCAGACTGGACAATGCCATATCTGGCTTATATAACCCGGGGAGAGTTGCCTGAGGATGAAATTCTGGCCAGGCAAATAACCCGGCGGGCTAAGTCAATGATTGTTATCGATGGCGAGTTGTATCATCGCAGTGTTTCAGGGGCATTTCAGCGTTGTATCTCCCCTGAGGAAGGTCAAGAGATCTTGCGCGAGATCCATGAAGGGGATTGTGGCCATCATGCCGGTTCAAAATCTCTTGTGGCCAAGGCTTTCCGTCATGGTTTTTACTGGCTGACGGCTCACGCTGATGCAGAGGACTTGGTCAGTAAATGTGATGGCTGCCAAAGGTTCTCACGACGGGCTCATGTGCCGGCTCAGGAGTTGAGGATGATTCCAATCGCCTGGCCCTTTGCGGTCTGGGGGCTTGATATGGTTGGGCCTTTTAAACGGTCCAAGGATAAGAAGACCCACCTCTTGGTGGCAGTGGACAAATTCACGAAGTGGGTGGAAGCTGAGCCAGTTAGCAAGTGTGATGCAGCCACGGCGGTTCAATTTATGAAAAAGGTGATCTTCCGCTTCGGTTTTCCGCACAGCATCATAACAGACAATGGCACTAATCTGTCCAAAGGCGCTATGGAGGAGTTTTGTCAACGAGAGCATATCCGGCTTGATGTTTCTTCAGTAGCTCATCCCCAGTCTAATGGTCAAGCTGAGAGAGCTAACCAGGAGATTCTGAAGGGCATCAAACCCCGGCTTTTGGTCCCTTTGCAACGGACGCCGGGTTGTTGGGTGGAGGAATTGCCCTCCGTCTTATGGAGCATCAACACTACTCCTAACAGGTCTACCGGCTTCACGCCTTTCTTCATGGTTTATGGAGCAGAAGCGGTTCTCCCCAGCGACATCCGTCATGATTCACCTCGTGTGGCGGCTTATGTTGAGACGGATAATGAACAGGCGCGCCAAGATGCTCTGGACTTGTTGGACGAACAGCGTGATGTGGCAGCCGCCCGTTCAGCGATTTACCAACAAGACCTGCGCCGTTATCATAGCCGCCGGGTCAAGTCACGGGTCTTTCAGGAAGGCGACCTGGTGCTCCGGCTCATCCAGGATCAAACGGATGCACACAAGTTATCCCCACCTTGGGAAGGGCCTTTTGTGGTCAGTAAGAACTTGCACAACGGGTCATATTACCTCATTGATATCCGGGAGCATAAAGACTCGCGTAAATCTGAGGAGGAGACCCGTCGGCCGTGGAACATAGCTCAGCTTCGGCCTTACTACACTTGAGCTACCGGCTCTTGTGATGTACATATTTATCTCAGCCATGTATATATTATGATAAAGCAATAAAGCAGGACCTCTGTCCTTTGCTCTCTCCCAAATATGTGTGTTGTTTTTACATGCTGACTTACAGAAGATCCGGCTTATGATCATCTTCGAATCTAGCTGTAAGCAATAAAGTCACTTGGGGGCTTCCTGTTCACACATGGGTCGTATTCGAACCAAAGAGAACATAGCTGTCGATACCCATTTGATTGGCAAAGTGCCGAGCTCATTGGGAAGTTGCCTCTGGTCATATTTGAATCATAGTGTAAACCCTCTGAGAACCGACGTGGATCGTATTCGAATCAGCGTCGTTAAACAATTTTCAGAATCACTTGGGGGCTTCCTGTTCAAACATGGGTCGTATTCGAACCAAAGAGAACATAGCTGTCGATACCCTCTTGATTGGCATCGCCAAACCCACTGGGGGCTATATGATCGTATCCGAATCTTAGCTTAACCCCTTTGGACCGAGTTTCTGGTCGTATTCGAACCGGAAGCCCTTAAATTTTTACATTTTACCACAAGTTTACTCTGATCATGTCAAAGTATGTACTGCCGGGTTTCACTTGCCGGCTTAATTTCGGTTTATCTTGTTAGTTGAGCATCATGGGCTATTTAACCCGGAAGTATGCTTACAGGCTGTTGAGTGTGTTATCACGACTGTGTTCAGAATATAGTTAAGGACCAGTTTTTTTGGTTTGTATTCCGGGTTATCCATCTCAAACACCTGATTCTTAGGGCGGTAAGCCGCCTTGCGACTTGTGATTTGCCTTTCTATGCAGATACTTAAAGGCACTTTTTAAGGTTGAGAAGGACAAAGGGATAATTACTACCCGGAGGAACACAGGATAATTTCAAGAATTTCCAGCATTCAATACGTGCACGATGGCACGGCAGAGATAAAATGTTGCACCTAGTCTATTACAAAATTCCTCAAGTTTCAAGGTTGGAGTGTTGTTCGGTGAACCGCCAGCCACTTTACGACGCCTGCTGGGTTGAAGTCCCCGGCTCGTCTTCTGCTCCGGTTGATCCCAAGACCTCGAAGGTTGACGACTTCCAGTCGATGCCGCGGAGAGCTTCGAACTGAGCTTCTTCGTCGATTAACCCGGCCGGGTTAATCTCCGGGGCGAAGGTGTGCTGGCGAGCCGGAGGAATCAGATTGATAGCTTCATAGCGGGGGGTTGGAATCCTCTGATTCTCCGCGTTGTATCCCGGCTGATACTTGGTTAAATCGGTGTCGTTCCCGATGATGGTGGCCACCGGGCGCACAGCCTTCACACACGCCGCGAAGTCCTTCTGGTCGAACGCTGAGCCGTCTTCTTTCAGGCTGGGGTAACCCAGGGCGATGTCTGCCGGGTCTAGCTCCGGCAAGAATGCTTTGGCCCGGCTCAGCGCGGCGATTGCTCCGGATCTCGCGGATGCTCGTCGTAGCTCCTGGATCCGCTGCGGCAGAACTGCGAGCCGGCGCAGGACTTCGGCCAGATGAGTCGGCACTTCATTCGATAGGGCCACCACAGCTAAGGCCCGCTGTGACCCGGTGTAGAGCTGTTCCACCAGGGTGTACACGGCCTTTAACTTGGTGACCACGCTCTGGTTCAAGTTGGCGCTTCTGGAACCTGTTTAACAACATCAGATGACCCGGTGATAAGGATAAGTTAGGAGATGTAAACATTCTAACGTGAATGAAAGCCGGTGAGGCGACTTACCGAAGATGGCAGCTACCATTTGGGACACTTGGCGCTTTAGACCGGAGAGCTCAGCAGTCTTCTCAGTGAGGGCCTTCTCCGCCTGTTCTGCCCGGGTCACCAGTGCAGCTTTCTCCTCAGCCCAGGCCTTCCGCTCAGCGTCGAATTCAGTCTTCAATTTCTCCTGAGCGGCGATGCTGGAGACAAACTTGGCATTTGCCTTCCGGGTCTCCATCTCTTGTGCCTTCAGCCGGCTCTTGAGATCCGCCAGGTCCGACTCTAATTTCTTGCCAACAGCCTGCATATATTTCCGGGTTATTAACAGTCATTCTATAAAGTCCCAAGCGCTTTCCAAGCAAAGACACTTGGCACTTGGGGGCTAATGCATATTGAACGTAACTATCTATGTACGGCCGGCTCAGTTCAGTAAGCCGGAATCTAAAGTCTACAACATATTCAAGTATAAGTCCTAGACTTGGGGGCTAGAATGACAAGGATCACTATGCAGAAATAAGAAAACAGCAGAAGGTTACCTCAGATTTCTGTTGGATCTGGTTGACCATGGCGATCTCGGCGTCTCGGCTCTTGTGAACCTGGCTGATATAGCCTGAGACAAGCTCTCCAATGCTTAAATCGGTGTAGCTGGAGAGATCCAGATTCACCCGATGGGGTTGCAGCAACTCCCCCTTCGCGGAGCATTTGGCCAGTGCGGTCGGCCTCCCCGGCTCAACATACTCCGTCCGGGTAATTACCACGTCCGGGTCGTTAGCTGGTGGGGCTGAGCCGGACGCCTCCGGGTTAGCTGATGCTTCGGTTGTTCTCTTGGTGTTCGGGGCAGGGGCTTCAGGCGCCGTGTCCATGGGAATGGTGGCTTCGGAGGCGGAGGCGGCTGGCGGCTCTTGAGCCGTCGTCTCCGGCTCAGGCAAGTCTGGCACTCCGGCTGACCTTGTCTTCTTTGCTCTTTTGGTGAGCTTTGCCTGGGCACTGAAAAGGCAGAAGTGTTAGGCATACAAAGAGTAAGTACAGACAGATAATGTAAGGAGATTGTTATTACCCGGGGGCAGTCTTGAAGGCCGGCAGACTTGACTGCATGGAGTCACCCGAAGAGGGGGAGGTCTCCTGGTAATTGGAGTCAGAAGAGTTGAGTGGCTGACGGATGACACCCGCCAACGGATGAAAAGGGTACAGGTGAGAAAAAACCTCAGTGCGGCGCTTCCTCGTTGCGTCGGGTAGCCCGGTGGAGAGGCCGGTGTCCTTGCGGGCCCGGGTGAGACGCCGGCTTTCGTGAACCTGCTGCTTCAAAAGGAATTGAGGGTCTTGATGAGCTAATGGATGAGAAAAGCTTACTTTCCGGGTTACCCTTCGGACTTTCAGCTGTGGCAAAGGCTCCGAGTCGGAGGGGAGTAACGTTACCTCTTCAATCACCGGGTTACTGGCGCCGGTGTCGTCCTGTCAGTAAGCAAGTGTTGATAAGGCGGACAGCATCAGACAACATATACTGCAAGAATTTAAAAGGTTTAAGGGTTACCTCTGACTCGGAGCTATCGCTTAATTGCAGCAGCTCCGAAGCAGTGGGTCTGTTTCCCTTTTTGCGAGGGGCGGCTCTCTTGGCGGCTTTCTTCGCCTTCCTGGCCTTCTTGGCCGCCTCATGGTCATACTTGACCCGCCAGAATTTATCATCAGCCTGAGAAATACAGTAATGAGCTCTTAGTAAAAGGACAGGTAAAACAAAATGGAAAGGTTAAAGTCAGCGGCTTACCGCTGGGGCTGGATTGGTCTTGCAGAACGGGGCTAGCCCGGTTTTTCCACAGTCCGCCAGGCTCTCGTTTAAAAGAGCCTTGGTCTCTTCTTCGGCAACGTCTTCTGGAAGGTCGTTGCGACTGTGCCTCTGCGGGTCATCCTTTCGCCCGGTGTACTCACACATTAAGCCGGGGCGGCGGCTCAATGGGATCACCCGCCAAGAGATCCAGACCCGGACCAGGTCTATTCCGTTCAGACCGTTGCCTAGCAGGGCCTTGATCTTATTGATCGTTGGAAGCAGAGGCTGGCGTTCCGCGGCAGACAGCTTGTCGGATAGCGGATGAGTCGGTTCCAGGCGCGTTGGGCGAAAGCCGGGCAGCGGGCTCTCATCAGCCGGGGACGTGTCTTGGCAGTAGAACCAAGTCATGTTCCAGTCCTTGGGGTGACTTGGCGGTTCTGCGTAAGGAAATAGGCAGTCCCTGCGCCGTTGGATGGAGATGCCGCCTAACTCTAGACTTGGACCGTTTGCGCACTCGGTTTGGCGGTTCAAATAAAACAGCTCTCTGAAGAGCAGCAGACTCGGCTCTTCTCCAAGATATACTTCACAAAAAACTTGGAAGTTGCAGATGTTGGATACGGAATTGGGTCCTATATCCTGAGGCCGAAGGTCAAAGAAGTTGAGCACGTCCCGGAAGAATTTTGAGCCGGGCGGTGCGAAGCCCCGGCTCATATGGTCTGCAAAGATCACTACCTCCCCGTCCCTCGGCTGTGGTCTTTCTTCGGACGGGTCAGGGGCACGGTAGGACATCACTTCCTTCTTGGGCAGATATCCGGACTTAACAAAGTTGGCCAGGGTCTCTTCGGTGACGCTGGATTTCATCCAGTTGCAAGTGATGGGAGCCTTGGGAGGCATGGTGACGGTTGGTGATCTATGATAAAGAGGAAAGTGTCCGGGTTAATTATAAGCCGGAGTTTATCATTCAAACTACAGTGACGGCTTATGAAGGGAACTAATGATATATATTGATACGGTGAGTTATCTAAGCCGTCGGAGTTTTCAGGATAAGTTGGTCATCTACGGCTTACTGCAGTTAAGTCGGAGGATTCTACGGAGCATGGTTCTCTTTAAACCGGAACGTTCTACGGCGCGTGTTTTCTTTAAGTCGGAAGCATAAGCCGCCAAGATTCAAGGGTTGCAGTTTTTACTAAGTGTGGTAAAACGGATTTCACATATTGCAGTAACTTTTTCGGATCAAAATGGTCGGGCGAGGTGAAAATTTTCTAGACCTAAAAAACAGAGGCAGAAGAAGTTCTTGAGGTTGAACACAGTTCTTATGCAGTAAAAAGAGGGTTTCTTATAGATGAAATGGGTCTCAAACTTCTACCGCAGTGGTTCTACGCGAGGTTAAAGATCAACTAACTACAGTGGCAACAAGAACTACCGAATCTGTGGGCAATGGTGATGAACACGAAGAACTGAAAGAACCCTACCACAGATCTATTCTAGCAAGGCAAAGGAGACTCACCGGAGTTGGAAGGAGCGGAGGTCGCCGCCGTGAGTCTGGTCCGAATCAGGGTGATGCAGCGGCCGGGTTGATGAAGACCAGGGGCGCGACGGCGGCGGCAGTGGCGGAGCTCGAGCAGAGGAGCGATGGCGCGAGGAGGAAGAGGGAGAGTGTGAGAAGGAAGTGCTGGGCCGGCCTATTTATAAGGCCGAGTCATAAGTGGGCGCGGGATTCAAGGAGGCCACGGCGTGGTTATCTCCCCCTCACGGCGCCTCGATTCTCGGAAGGACAGTAAAAGCAAAGATCCGTTGCGGATCTGGCGGAGTAAAAAACGGACTTAATGGAGGATGACGTCACGGCGGATTATCCGGAGTCCAGAGGATGACGTCACTCCGGGTTATGACCTTCACATGAATGGTAAGCCGGAGATTTTTTCTGTCTGCAGAGCTGAAGATTGACACGAGCCGGCTCAAGTCAATCTGGGGCCTAATGTTGAGGATATAGACCTGGGAGTCACCCGCCAGGAGGGCCGGGTTACACTAAGGGTCATTGCTAGAAGCCCAGAGCTAAGTTTCAAGATAATGGGCCAGAGATGGGCTGAGACCCGGCGATGGCTTAAAGCTCGTAGTACAATCTTTATTGTTATAATAGAACTTGTAGTGTAAGGCAAGTATTGTTTAGAGTCCGAGCCGGACACTCTTATGAGCCGGCCGGGACTCTAAGGGCTGCTGGGCGACAGCCTCCCTATATAAAGGGACGACCCGGCAGCGGTTTAAGGGCGACAATAATCTCATCGAGAGCCGGGCATAGCTGTTTAGCTCCCTGGCGATCGTAACCCTAATCAATAACACCTCAACTGGACGTAGGCTTTTACCTTCACCGTAAGGGGCCGAACCAGTATAAACCCTCGTGTTTCTTGTCTCGCATAACCCCTTCAAGCTTCCTAGTTGCGATGGCTCCACGGCTAAGTCCTAGCTCAAGGACATCTGCCGTGACAATTCCACGACAGTGAGTACAAATGTACCCAGCAAGACTTACATCAGAACTAGCTACATATGCATCGGTATCAACAAAGGGGGTGGTGGAGTTTAACTGCAGCAAGCCAGCTTTGACTCGGTGGCTATCCTGAACTATGACTACAAGTAACTCTTTTGAGGTGGCGCACACGAGTCCACATATTCACCATATCAATACACCACTATGGATCCGCTCCCGTCTCCCTACGAGAACGCCATCCATAGCACTCACGCTTATCTTGCGCATTTTAGAGTATCCACTTTCACTTGTCTATGAACTGTTATAGGCAACCCAGAAGTCCTTTACCGCGGACACGGCTATTCGAATAGATCATATTAACCCTGCAGGGGGGTGTACTTCTTCACACACCTCTCGCCACTTACCACATGTACACGTCGTGTACCTCGGCAACCTCAGCGGAAGCCTGGCGAGGGAGTCGGCCACGACCTGATACCACACAAGTCTCTCGTCCATGTTTATCGCCTATTCGGTTCATCCGCAAGGAGATCCGGCCGGGGTGTCGCTCACGGCCCAAACGATGTGTGCAGGGTTCCCCGAGCCACCATCCGGGGTGCCACTCGGTACACCAGCCACGTGTGCCTAGTCTGTCCAGCCCACCTGTACCGGTGCCACTTGGTAGACTACTAACACTACCTACAACACACAGAAACTAGTTGCAACTCCTGGACAGAGATCAGGTTGATTAATAAGTCGAGAAGCTTGGAGCGCCCGGAGCCAATGTGTGGTAGTAACTGTTCATGGATCACAAACACAGAACTCAGTTCCTGAGGACGGTTTCAATGAGACAACCCACCATGTACTCCTACATGGCCTCTCACCGCTACCTTTACCAAATCGTGTTCACACACTTAGCTCTCACACAGTAGGACATGTTCACAACTTTCCATTTCATTCCCGATGAATCAGACCTGACACAACTCTAAGCAATAGCAGGCATGACAAACAAGCATGAATGAGTAGGCACATCAGGGCATCAAACAACTCCTACTCATGCTAGTGGGTTTCATCTATTTACTGTGATAATGACAGGTCATGCAGAGGATAAAGGGGTTCAGCTACCGTAGCATGTAACAGTTGAAACGTTGTTGTCCTAATGCAGTAAAAGAGAGCAGGAGCGAGAGAGTGGGATTGTATCAGAATGAACAAGGGGGGTTTTGCTTGCCTGGCACTTCTGAAGATAGCATTGAGTCTTCATTAGTGTCAACGATCACAACGTCGGAACATCGTCTACTGAGAGGGGACAAACACCGGCAACAGAGAGGAAAACCAATCAATGCAATGCAACAATATGATGCATGAATGTGACATGGCAATATGCTGTGAATTGAGCTAATGCAGCTAGCAACAAGTGCAAGGGAGTCCATTTGAACCAAAGGTTCAAATGCAAACTCTAGTTTGAGCATTTAAAATGCCATTTGAATGTTTTCACTTATACAGCAGGTATAAGTTGGTTTTTCATGCATGAAAGTAGCATAAATGGATAGATTGGATTTTTCTGATAATTTTTCATATATAAATTATTTGATTTGGAGCTACGGTTGAATTTATATGATTTTTGGAAGTTTATAACAATTTCTGGAATTTCTGAATTGTTTTTAATCCAGAAAATGATTTTCTGCATCAGCCTGGCGTCAGTGTGACGTCAGCAAGTCAACATCGGTTGGACCAGGTCAAACCTGACAGTGGGGCCCGCATGTCATCTGGTCAGCTAATTGACAGGGTTAATTAACACTAATTTAATCCTAAACTAGAAATTACTTAGGGGTTGGCCCCACATGTTAGTGACTCAGGGGGAAGTCAAACAGGGTCAACCCGGGTCAAACTCGCCGGAGTTGACCCGGGGCTCGTCGCCGGCAGGGCCAGAGACGGCGGAGGGGCTCGGGATTCCTCCTACGGCGACCAAATGGCCGGCGGAGGCATCTACGCGACGGGGAGGCTCGTCCGCGTCGAGTGGTGCACGCAGCAGCGGCTGGGATGGCCGGAGTTGACGGCGGCGAGCACTTCCGCGGCGGCCGGAGTACGGGCACTAACAGTTTAGGTGCTACAGCGCGTTTCGAGGCGAACGGGTGGGGTCTGCGGCTTCCTGAGGAAGCGCTGAGCACGCCTACGTGCTCTGGTGCGACGTGCGGGTGTTGCAACCGCGGCGGCGACATGGCCGGCGGCGGGGAGCACTCGGCTCTGGTGGTTGATGCGGCTAGAGGACAAATCAGGCAACGAGGCATGGGGAAAACGGTGCAACGGCTCACCGCGGTTCTTCTGGTGCTGCTGGCGGGGCAGGGAAGGCACGGGGTCCGGCGAAACGACGGTGGGGATCACCGGCACCCGAGGTCGAAATCGGCGGCGTTGGAGATGCAGCAGAGCTTCTGGCGCCGTGTGACTCGATGGAGAGGACGACGACATCGTGGCGGAGCTTCTGGGCGCGTTGGTGAGGCGAGGGGAAGGCGGTGGCCGCGGTGGTGGCGATCAGTGGCGACGGGCTCGCTCGGGTGGCTGCGGCGCGAGCGCTTGGGGGAGAGGGAGGAACCAGAGAGGGGGGGGGAGATGCAGGGGGTGTCGTGGCGCTCTTGGCGCCCTCCAGCAGCAGCGGCGGCAAGCAGGAGGTGGCCGCGCGCGTGCTGCCGTGCGGAGGCCACGCGCCCCTGCCTACTGGCGTGAGGTAGGGGATGACTGGCATCTCCAGTGGGCTGGGCTGCTACAACAACGGGCCAAGGTAACTCTCTCTCTCTGCTTTCTGTTTCTGTTTTCTGTTTTCTGTCTTTGTTTTTTTGGATTTAGTAAAATACTAAACCACTTTATAAAATCCTGAAATAAATTGTGGGCAGATACTGGATTATTCCCAACAGCCCTCAACTACCTTTCAGAATTATTAGAGCATTTAAAATATTTATAGAATTTAAATGCCCCAATTCAAATACAATATGAGTTAATTCAAAAATCCATAAATGGCCAAGGAATATGCTCATCATTTTTGGCAGAGGTTTTCACCTTTATCAAAATCATGAACATTTCCAAAGGCATTTTGGGTTCATTAAAAACATTTGAATTTGACCCTAGTTGAGTTCATTTGGTGCTAGGGTTTGTTCATCCCCATTTCAAATTTCAATAAATTTAGACATGATGCAAGCATATCTAGCTAGCCTAAGTGCATGCCAGACTAGGGATGTGACAGCCGTGCTGCCGCAGCAACCATGTTCTCCAGCGGGTTATTATAACGACCCGGGGGTGTTGGCACATACTGAGGTGGGGCAGGGGGCACCTGGGGGGGCCCCATCACTCGTGGCTGAATAGGGGGCCCAGACCCGGGCGCTATGACCCATGGCGGGTTACTAGACCCTGCACCTGGCGTGCTGAAGAGGTTGCGTGGATCGTAAACCGGCGGGAGCCGAGATTGGGTCTTTTGATGCCTCCTTCTCATGACCTCATTGGACGCGTTCTGATCCATCGTGAGTTGGAAGGACTGTGCCTGGATCAACTGAGTTTGGGCATCGAGAGCGGCCCTCTCCGCAGCCATCCTGATTCCTTCCGCTGCAAGGTCCTCCTTAGCTTTCACTAGATCCAATCTTAACTGTGCCACCTCCGCATCATGCTGAGCTTGATCCGCCGGGTCAACCGTGGCGGTTAACAGGGCCGTCATCTTGTCCGTGAGATCCATCAGTACCTGAGCCGGAGAAGGCACCGGGTTTCCTACTCCAGCCGCGGGGTTCTGAACAGGCTGTGCACCGGCCATAAAGATTCCCACCCGGCTTGGCGGCTCAAACAGGTCCGGAATACTGTCACCATCGGAACAACCCATGAGCCTACCATCTTGAAGTTGATACAATGAGTTTGACTCACCGGTGGCCGACTCGCCGTCAGAGCCGGCGGCCGTCTCATCACCGGATCCAGATCGATCAGAGAGTCCTCCGTGGATACACCCCACAAAAGCATGCCTTAAGGCAGGCCAGGCCCGGGCGGGTCGTGCGCGCTGAGCCACCTTGATGAGATCGGTGCAGAGATCCGGCTCAGGGCCCGGCTCACCAATCTTGCCGATGAAAACATGAATTCCGCCGAAGGGGACCCGGTACCCGTACTCAATTGAGCCGGCGTCGGGGCCCCAGTCTGCATCGTCGATGTAAAGCTTGCCGCGACGACTCTTGGTCATCCGGCCCACAGCGTATCCCTTGAGCCCTTCGAAGCTGCCCTTCAAGAACTCAAATCCACCGTGCACTGGCCCCACGGTGGGTGACAACTGTCGTGGAATTGTCACGACAGATGTCCTCGAGCTAGGACTTAGTCGTGGAGCCATCGCTACTAGGAAGCTTGAAGGGGTTAAGCGGGACAAGGAATACGAGGGTTTATACTGGTTCGGCCCCTTACGGTGAAGGTAAAAGCCTACATCCAGTTTGCGGTGGTATTGATTAGGGTTTTGATGACCAGGGAGCTTAACTGCTATGCCTGGCTTTCGTCGAGATTGTTCTTGTCCCTAAGCCGCTGCCGGGTCGTCCCTTTATATAGGGAGGCTGACGCCCTACAACTCTCAGAGTCCCGGCCGGCTCATAAGAGTGTCCGGCTCGGACTCTTAACTATTCTTGCCTTACACTACAGGTTCTACCATAATAATGATTGTAACTACGGGCCTTAAACCATATCCGGGTCTTAAGCCCATCTTCGGCCCACCGTCTTTAAGCTTGGCGTCGGGCTTCTGGCAATGACCATTGGAGTAATCCGGCCCCTCCTGGCGGGTGACTCTAAGGTCTATATCCTCAACGGGTCTGTCACATTCAGATCCGTAAGTATTTTGCAAATTTCTATGTCTACAATGCTTTGCATGGAGCTACTCTAGCTAATTGCTCCCACTTAGAATATGTATCTAGACCGAGACTTAGAGTCATCTAGATTAGTGTCAAAAATTTGCATCGACGTAACCCTTTACGACGAACCTTTTGTCACTTCCATAATAGAGAAACATATCCTTATTCCACTAAGGATAATTTTGACCGCTGTCCAGTGATCTACTCCTAGATCACTATTGTACTCCCTTGCCAAAATCAGTGTAGGGTATACAATAGATCTGGTACACAGCATGGCATACTTTATAGAACCTATGGCCGAGACATAGGTAATGACTTTCATTCTCTTTCTATCTTCTGCCGTGGTCGGGCTTTGAGTCTTACTCAATTTCACACCTTGTAACACAGGCAAGAACTCTTTCTTTGACTGTTCCATTTTGAACTACTTCAAAATCTTGTCAAGGTATGCACTCATTGAAAAAACTTATCAAGCGTCTTGATCTATCTCTATAGATCTTGATGCTCAATATGTAAGCAGCTTCACCGAGGTCTTTCTTTGAAAAACTCCTTTCAAACACTCCTTTATGCTTTGCAGAATAATTCTACATTATTTCCGATCAACAATATGTCATTCACATATACTTGTCAGAAATGTTGTAGTGCTCCCACTCACTTTCTTGTAATACAGGCTTCACCGCAAGTCTGTATAAAACTATATCCTTTGATCAACTTATCAAAGCGTATATTCCAACTCCGAGATGCTTGCACCAGTCCGTAGATGGATCGCTGGAGCTTGCATATTTTGTTAGCACCTTTAGGATTGACAAAACCTTCTGGTTGCATCATATACAACTCTTCTTTAATAAATCCATTAAGGAATGCAGTTTTGTTTATCCATTTGCCAGATTTCATAAAATGCGGCAATTGCTAATATGATTCGGACAGACTTAAGCATAGATACGAGTGAGAAACTCTCATCGTAGTCAACACCTTAAACTTGTCGAAAACCTTTTGCGACAATTCTAGCTTTGTAGATAGTAACACTACTATCAGCGTCCGTCTTCCTCTTGAAGATCCATTTAATCTCAATGGCTCTCCGATCATTGGGCAAGTCAATCAAAGTCCATACTTTGTTCTCATACATGGATCTCATCTTAGATTTCATTTCCTCAAGCCATTTTGCGGAATCTGGGCTCACCATCGCTTCTTCATAGTTCGTAGGTTCGTCATGGTCTAGTAACATAACCTCCAGAACAGGATTACCGTACCACTCTGGTGCGGATCTTACTCTGGTTGACCTACGAGGTTCAGTAATAACTTGATCTGAAGTTCCATGATCATCATCATTAACTTCCTCACTAATTGGTATAGGCGTCACAGAAACTGGTTTCTGCGATGAACTACTTTCCAATAAGGAAGCAGGTACAATTACCTCATCAGGTTCTACTTTCCTCCCACTCACTTCTTTCGAGAGAAACTCCTTCTCTAGAAAGGATCCATTCTTAGCAACGAATGTCTTGCCTTCGGATCTGTGATAGAAGGTGTACCCAACTGTCTCCTTTGGGTATCCTATGAAGACACATTTCTCCGATTTGGGTTTGAGCTTATCAGGATGAAACTTTTCCTTATAAGCATCGCAACCCCCCACTTTAAGAAACGACAACTTTGGTTTCTTGCCAAACCACAGTCCATACGGTGTCGTCTCAAACGGATTTAGATGGTGCCCTTTTTTTAACGTGAATGCAACTGTCTCTAATGCATAACCCCAAAACTATAGTGGTAAATCGGTAAGAAACATCATAGATTGCACTATATCCAATAAAGTACGGTTATGACGTTCGGACACACCATTATGCTGTGGTGTTCCAGGTGGCACGAATTTGTGAAAGTATTCGACATTGTTTTAATTGAAGACCAAACTCGTAACTCAAATATTTGTCTCCGCGATCAGATCGTAGAAACCTTATTTTCCTGTCACGATGATTTTCCACTTCACTCTGAAATTCTTTGAACTTTTCAAATGCTTCAGACTTATGTTTCATCAAGTAGATATACCCACATCTGCTCAAATCATCTGTGAAGGTCAGAAAATAACGATACCCGCCGCGAGCCTCAACACTCATCGGATCGCATACATCAGTATGTATTTTTTCCAATAAGTCAGTTGCTCGCTCCATTGTTCCAGAGAACGTAGTCTTAGTCACCTTGCCCATAAGGCATGGTTCGCAAGCATCAAGTGATTCATAATCAAGTGATTCATAATCAAGTGATTCCAAAATCCCATCAGCATGGAGTTTCTTCATGCGCTTTACACCAATATGACCTAAACGGCAGCGCCACAAATAAGTTGCACTATCATTATTAACTTTGCATCTTTTTGGCTTCAATATTATGAATATGTGTATCACTACGATCGAGATCCAACGAACCATTTTCATTGGGTGTGTAACCATATAAGGTTTTATTCATGTAAACAGAACAACAATTATTCTCTAACTTAAATGAATAACCGTATTGCAATAAACATGATCAAATCATATTCATGCTCAACACAAACACCAAATAACACTTATTTAGGTTCAACACTAATCCCGAAAGTATAGGGAGTGTGCGATGATGATCATATCAATCTTGGAACCACTTCCAACACACATCGTCACTTCACCCTTTACTAGTCTCTGTTCATTCTGCAACTCCTATTTCGAGTTACTACTCTTAGTAACTGAACCAGTATCAAATACCGAGGGGTTGCTACGAACACTAGTAAAATACACATCAATAATCTGTATATAAAATATACCTTTGTTCACTTTTGCCATCCTTCTTATCCGCCAAATACTTGGGGCAGTTCCGCTTCCAGTGACCAGTCCCTTTGCAGTGGAAGCACTTAGTCTCAGGCTTAGGACCAGACTTAGGCTTCTTCACTTGAGCAGCAACTTGCTTGCCGTTCTTCTTGAAGTTCCCCTTCTTCCCTTTGCCCTTTTCTTGAAACTAGTGGTCTCGTCAACCATCAACACTTGATGTTTTTCTTGATTTCTACCTTCGTCGATTTCAGCATCACGAAGAGCTCGGGAATTACTTTCGTCATCCCTTGCATACTATAGTTCATCACGAAGTTCTACTAACTTGGTGATGGTGACTAGAGAATTCTGTCAATCACTATTTTATCTGGAAGATTAACTCCCACTTGATTCAAGCGATTGTAGTACCCAGACAATCTGAGCACATGCTCACTGCTTGAGCTATTCTCCTCCATCTTTTAGCTATAGAACTTGTTGGAGACTTCATATCTCTCAACTCGGGTATTTGCTTGAAATATTAACTTCAACTCCTGGAACATCTCATATGGTCCATGACGTTCAAAACGTCTTTGAAGTCCCGATTCTAAGCCGTTAAGCATGGTGCACTAAACTATCAAGTAGTCATCATATTGAGCTAGCCAAACGTTCATAACGTCTGCATCTGCTCCTGCAATAGGTCTGTCACCTAGCGGTGCATCAAGGACATAATTCTTCTGTGCAGCAATGAGGATAATCCTCAGATCACGGATCCAATCCGCATCTTTGCTACTAACATCTTTCAACATAATTTTTCTCTAGGAACATATCAAAAATAAACACAGGGAAGCAACAACGCGAGCTATTGATCTACAACATAATTTGCAAAATACTATCAGGACTAAGTTCATGATAAATTTAAGTTCAATTAATCATATTACTTAAGAACTCCCACTTAGATAGACATCCCTCTAATCTCTAAGTGATCACGTGATCCATATCAACTAAACCATGTCCGATCATCACGTGAGATGGAGTAGTTTCAATGGTGAACATCACTATGTTGATCATATCTACTATATGATTCACGCTCGACCTTTCGGTCTCAGTGTTCCGAGGCCATATCTGTATATGCTAGGCTCGTCAAGTTTAACCTGAGTATTCCGCGTGTGCAACTGTTTTGCACCCGTTGTATTTGAACGTAGAGCCTATCACACCCGATCATCACGTGGTGTCTCAGCACGAAGAACTTTCGCAACGGTGCATACTCAGGGAGAACACTTATACTTGATAATTTAGTGAGAGATCATCTTATAATGCTACCGTCAATCAAAGCAAGATAAGATGCATAAAAGATAAACATCACATGCAATCAATATAAGTGATATGATATGGCCATCATCATCTTGTGCTTGTGATCTCCATCTCCGAAGCACCGTCATGATCACCATCGTCACCGGCGCGACACCTTGATCTCCATCGTAGCATCGTTGTCGTCTCGCCAACTTATGCTTCTACGACTATCGCTACCGCTTAGTGATAAAGTAAAGCATTACAGGGCGATTGCATTGCATACAATAAAGCGACAACCATATGGCTCCTGCCAGTTGCCGATAACTCGGTTACAAAACATGATCATCTCATACAATAAAATATAGCATCATGCCTTGACCATATCACATCACAACATGCCCTGCAAAAACAAGTTAGACGTCCTCTACTTTGTTGTTGCAACTTTTACGTGGCTGCTACGGGCTTAGCAAGAACCGTTCTTACCTACGCATCAAAACCACAACGATAGTTTGTCAAGTTGGTGCTGTTTTAACCTTCGCAAGGACTGGGCGTAGCCACACTCGGTTCAACTAAAGTGAGAGAGACAGACACCCGCCAGTCACCTTTAAGCAACGAGTGCTCGTAACGGTGAAACCAGTCTCGCGTAAGCGTACGCGTAATGTCGGTCCGGGCCGCTTCATCTCACAATACCGCTGAACCAAAGTATGACATGCTGGTAAGCAGTATGACTTATATCTCCCACAACTCACTTGTGTTCTACTCGTGCATATGACATCTACGCATAAAACCAGGCTCAGATGCCACTGTTGGGGAACGTAGTAATTTCAAAAATTTCCTACGGACACGCAAGATCATGGTGATGCATAGCAACGAGAGGGGAGAGTGTTGTCCACGTACCCTCGTAGACCGAAAGCGGAAGCGTTAACACAATGCGGTTGATGTAGTCGTCCGTCTTCACGATCCGACCGATCAAGTACCGAACGCACGTCACCTCCAAGTTCAGCACACGTTCAGCTCGATGACGTCCCTCGAACTCCGATCCAGCCGAGCTTTGAGGGAGAGTTCCGTCAGCAGGACGGCGTGGTGACGATGATGATGTTCTACCGACGCAGGGCTTCGCCTAAGCACCGCTACGATATTATCGAGGTGGATTATGGTGGAGGGGGGCACCGCACACGGCTAAAAGATCAAACGATCAATTGTTGTGTCTATGGGGTGCCCCCTGCCCCCGTATATAAAGGAGCAAGGGGGGAGGCGGCCGGCCAAGGAGGAGGGCGCGCCAAGGGGGGAGTCCTACTCCCACCGGGAGTAGGACTCCTCCTTTCCTTGTTGGAGTAGGAGAGAAGGAAAGAGGGGGAGAGGGAGAAGGAAAAGGGGGCTGCACCCCTTGTCCAATTCGGACCAGAGGGGGGGTGCGCGCCTCCTTCCTTTTGGCCTCTCTCCTCTATTCCCGTATGGCCCAATAAGGCCCAATACTTCTCCCCGGCGAATTCCCGTAACTCTCCGGTACTCCGATAAATACCCGAATCACTCGGAACCTTTCTGAAGTCCGAATATAGTCGTCCAATATATCGATCTTTACGTCTCGGCCATTTCGAGACTCCTCGTCATGTCCCCGATCTCATCCGGGACTCTGAACTACCTTCGGTACATCAAAACTCATAAACTCATACTATAACCGTCATCGAACTTTAAGCGCGCGGACCCTACGGGTTCGAGAACTATGTAGACATGACCGAGACACGTCTCCGGTCAATAACCAATAGCGGAACCTGGATGCTCATATTGGCTCCCACATATTCTACGAAGATCTTTATCGGTCAGACCGCATAACAACATACGTTGTTCCCTTTGTCATCGGTATGTTACTTGCCCGAGATTCGATCGTCGGTATCTCAATACCTAGTTCAATCTCGTTACCGGCAAGTCTCTTTACTCGTCCCATAATACATCATCCCGCAACTAACTCATTAGTTACAATGCTTACAAGGCTTATAGTGATGTGCATTACTGAGTGGGCCCAGAGATACCTCTCCGATAATCGGAGTGACAAATCCTAATCTCGAAATACGCCAACCCAACAAGTACCTTTGGAAGCACCTGTAGAGCACCTTTATAATCACCCAGTTACGTTGTGACGTTTGGTAGCACACAAAGTGTTCCTCCGGTAAACGGGAGTTGCATAATCTCATAGTCATAGGAACATGTATAAGTCATGAAGAAAGCAGTAGCAACATACTAAACGATCGAGTGCTAAGCTAACGGAATGGGTCAAGTCAATCACATAATTCTCCTAATGATGTGATCCCATTAATCAAATAACAACTCTTTGTCCATGGTTAGGAAACATAACCATCTTTGAATAACGAGCTAGTCAAGTAGAGGCATACTAGTGACACTCTGTTTGTCTATGTATTCACACATGTTTCATGTTTCCGGTTAATACAATTCTAGCATGAATAATAAACATTTATCATGATATAAGGAAATAAATAATAACTTTATTATTGCCTCTAGGGCATATTTCCTTCAGACACACTCTCCCCCTCTCCTTGCTATGCATCTCATAGATATTTCTTGCGTGAGCGTAGGATTTTTTTTGAAATTGCATGCTACCTTTCCCAACACGATATATATACCCATGTGCTATCGGTGGCACCGAGTGGAACGAATCGGCGGCACCGAGATGTGCAACTGCGTGCAGTTACAGCGACTCGGTGTGACCGAGTTGGTCTAATCGATAGCACCGAGATGAAAACCTAGATCAGTCTAATGCTTTTGGTGTGACCGAGTTTGAGTGGGTTGGTCTGACTGAAAAACACTAGAAGGTTTTGGAAGGTAGCCCTTGATGGATCGGTGGCTCCGAGAGCTCCTCACCCGGAGGGTCCAAAATGAGCTTGTTCGATTTTTGTGATATAGCATGAATAGAATTTGAGACAAGAAGAGCACAGATAGCTAGAGAAAGTTCTTAGGATTCTTGTACATCCATTTGGCCAACAAAAACCAAAACAACCAACAACAAATGGATGTCCTCGAATGGAGAAATATGCAAACCAACATGCTCACACAATAAGATATCGAATGAAATATGTGTCAAACATGCACAAACAATTCTAGCGTCTATCAAGCAATTGGGGATGACTAGGTTATCTATATATGAGTATATTGACTTAGGAGTCAAATGAGAACATTTGATCATAGGTCATACTCATCATTTAAGCACAAGTGGGGTTACCACTTTTACATAAAGCATTGATACGTCCATTTTGCATCATGTTTTCCTACTCTTATTTATGATGTTTTTATACATAATAATGCTTTTTGGAGTAATTCTAATGCCTTCTCTCTCATAATATGCAAGGTACACACAAAGAGGGAGAATTCCGGCGGCTGGAAATCTGGACCTGGAAAAGCTACGTCAGGCCACCTATTCTGCACAACTCCAAACAAGCTGAAACTTCCCAGAGATTTTTTATGAAATATTTGAGGAATATTGGAGCCAATAAGTACCAGAGGGGGCCCACCAGGTGGCACAACCCACCTGGGTGCGCCAGGGAGCCCTGGCGCACCCTGGTGGGTTGTGCTCACCCAGGCCCACCTCCGGTGCCCATCTTCTGGTATATAAGTCAATTTGACCTAGAAAAAAATAAGGAGAGGACTTTCGGGACGGAGCGCCGTCATCTCGAGGCGGAACTTGGGCAGGAGCACTTTTGCCCTCCGACGGAGCGATTCCGCCGGGGGAACTTCCCTCCCGGAGGGGGAAATCATCGCCATCATCATCACCAACAACTCTCCCATCTTGGGGAGGGCAGTCTCCATCAACATCTTCAACAACACCATCTCCTCTCAAACCCTAGTTCATCTCTTGTGTTCAATCTTTGTACCAGAACTATAGATTGGTGCTTGTGGGTGACTAGTAGTGTTGATTACATCTTGTAGTTGATTACTATATGGTTTACTTGGTGGAAGATTATATGGTCAGATCCAATATGCTATTTAATACCCCTCTCATCTTGAGCATGATTATCATTTGTGATTAGTTACTTTTGTTCTTGAGGTCACGGGAGAAATCATGTTGCAAGTAATCATGTGAACTTGATATGGGTTCGATATTTTGATAGTATGTATGTTGTGATTCCCTTAGTTGTGTCATGTGAACGTCGATTACATGACACTTCACCATATTTGGGCCTAAGGGAATTCATTGTGGAGTAGTTATTAGATGATGGGTTGCGAGAGTGACAGAAGCTTAAACCCTAGTTTATGCGCTATTTCGTAAGGGACCGATTGGATCCAAAAGTTTAATGCTACGATTAGAATTTATTCTTAATACTTTTCTTGTAGTTGTGGATGCTTGTGAGGGTGTTAATCATAAGTAGGAGGTTTGTTCAAGTAAGAACATCACCTAAGCACCGGTCCACCCACATATCAAATTATCAAAGTAGCGAACACAAATCGAACAAACATGATGAAAGTGACTAGATGAAATTCCCGTGTACCCTCAAGAACGTTTTGATTACTATAAGAGACCGTTTTGGCCTGTCCTGTGCCTCAAAAGGATTGGGCTACCTTGCTGCACTTTTGTTACTACTATCATTACTTGCTCGTTACAAATAATCTGGCTATCAAACTACTCTATTACTTACAATTTCAGCACTTGCAAACATTACCTTGCTGAAAACCACTTGTCATTTCCTTTTGCTCCTCGTTGAGTTCGACACTCTTACTTATCGAAAAGAGCTACAATTTATCCCCTATACTTGTGGGTCATCAAGGATATTTTCTGGCGCCGTTGCCAGGGAGTGAAGCGGCTTTGGTAAGTGGAATTTGGTAAGGAAACATTTATATAGTGTGCTGAAATTTATCGTCACTTGTTACTATGGAGAACAATCCTTTGAGGGGTTTGTTCGGGGTATCTTCACCTCGACCGGAACCACAATTAGCTACCCCTCAACCTACTGCACCTACTGAAAATATTGAATATGAAATTCCTTCGGGTATGATAGAACAACTGCTAGCTAATCCTTATGCAGGAGACGGAACCGAACATCCTGATATGCACTTGATATATGTGGAACAAATTTGTGGATTGTTTAAGCTTGCAGGTTTACCTGGAGATGAAGTTATGAAGAAGGTTTTCCCTTTATCTTTGAAGGGAAAAGCATTGTCATGGTATAGGCTATGCGATGGTAATGGAGCTTGCAACTGGAATCGGTTGAAATTGGAGTTTCACCAAAAAAATTACCCTATGCATCTAGTTCATCGTGACCAGAATTACATATATAATTTTGTAAGTGCATCTAGTGCCCCTTAGTGATTTTGGTGTATTGAAGACTTATAGGTTAAGGGACTAATGTGTTTATGAGTGTACACATGTCTATAAGTCTATGAGGAGTTTGATATTTACAGAGAAAGTCGACCCCTAAAAAAGAAGTTCTTCGACTGAAGACTTTGGGTTTCTGAAGACTTTCTGAAGACTTTGAAAGTGAAGAAATTGGTGTGACCTTGAAGACTTGGTATTCATTTGAGGAACATGAAGCGTGAAGACTTTTGTTTTCGTAGTTTCATTTTCTCTTTGTTGAGTCATAGGAAACACCGTACTGTTAAAGGGGGTCGAGGAAATACTAAGGAAAAATTTCCATGTGATGCTCAACTCAAAATCCTACACCTACCAATCCCTTCGAGTGAAGCCATTGGAAATCTCATACAGTTCAGTCATATTCTTCAGTGACAGAGACGAAGTTCTTCTGGTCTCTGAGGAATTTGTTCTGACTGAGGAGTTAGGAATTCACCAGTGCGGATTGCCTACACAGTGAGGAACATGATAGCCCTGAGGAATTTGATACTCAAATTTCCGACCGTTGCTGTGCTATGCGCCAGCTGTCCCAAAATATCTACCCACCTAACATTCATATCATTGAAGGGCATTTATGTCTTATCATGTCGGGCTGCTCCCTAGGCTATAAATAGCCGCCCCCTACAACCACTAGCTGGTTGGCTGCTCCGAGAGAAACTGACATTTGTCATTTGAGAGCATCCCATCCTCCGAGGACTTTGAGCGAAAATCATCAAGTGAGGAAAACCCAAACCCAAACACCTACAAACCCAAAGTGATTGAGCATCACTGAAGAGATTGATCCTACGTGGATCCGACGCTTGTTACCTTTGAAGACTGTGCTTCTTCCAGACGGTTAGGCGTCATGGTCTAGAGCATCCAAGAGGAATTGTGGATCGCCGAGTGACCGAGTTTGTGAAGGTTTGGAAGTCACCTGAAGACTTACCTCGAGTGATTGGGCGAGGTCTGTGTGACCTTAGCTCAAGGGGAATACGGTGAGGACTAGGTGTCCTGGACTGTGTGTCCAGGACTGGGTGTCTGGGACTTTGTGTCCTCAGGTTTAAATACCTAGCCGCCCTAACCAGATGTACAACTGAGACAACAGTTGGAACTGGTCTACCAAATCATTGTCTTCACCAAGCCAACTGGTTCTATTTCCTCAACTCTTTCATTTCCTCATTGCTGTGTTGTGTGCTTGTCATATCTGTGTTTGAAGACTTTGACTGAAGACTTTCTCAATTTCCTCAGTTCAATTTCTTCAGTCTGTTTGTCTTCATCCTGTGCTATCCTGTGATTACGCTTTCTGTACTCTGTGCTTGTCTTCATTTCATCATGTTGACCACGCTTGTATTCTGTTATGTTTACTTCTGAGTACTTATTCCGCTGCAAGTAGTTCTTCGCTAAGGAATTTCCTCACCCGCAAATTCCTCAGTGAAGAATTCATAAAAATCTCCTATTCACCCCCCTCTAGTCGATATAACGCACTTTCAATTGGTATCAGAGCAAGGTACTCCCTTTTTTTGTGTGATTTTGGTTTAACCGCCTGGAGTTTTAGTTATGTCGACCGCAGGTATGATCAAGGTCTCTACTGGGTGTCCTACCTTCGATGGGACGGACTACCCCTACTGGAAGAATAAGATGTGAATGCATCTTGAAGCAATTGATAACGATCTCTGGTATGTTGTGGAAAATGGTGTTCCCTCAGTCACACCTTCTCTGAATGCTGCTGATGTGAAGAGATTCAAGCAACTCGATTCTCAAGCGAAGAATATCATATGTGGCCATCTGAGCAAAGGACAGTATGGAAGAGTGAGTGCTTTGGAAACTGCTAAGCTTATCTGGGATAGGCTGTCCAAAGTGAATGAAGGAGTCTCAACACAACGTGACTCTCGAGTTGATGTTCTTCGCAATCTCTTCAACCGCTTCAAAAGACTCGACAATGAAAATGTTCAACAAACCTTCGATCGCCTCACTGACATCTCAAATGAGCTTCAAGCGCTTGGTGCCACTGACATCACCGACCACGAGGTGGTGAAGAAACTGCTGAGATCGCTTGACTCCTCATTTGATACTCTGGCATTGATGATACAAGAGCGAGCTGATTAAAAGTCACTTGATCCTGCTGATATCCTCGAGAGGCTAAACACTCATGAGTTCCAGCTTGCTGAAAAGAGAGATCTCTATGGTTCGAGCTATGGCAGATCACGTGCACTGAAGGCCAAGGCAGTTTCTGAGTCTGAAGATGAAGACTCTGACGACAGCCTTGGTGATCCTGAAGAACCGAGCAATGATCTAGCACTGCTCGTGAAGAAATTCCAGAAACTCTCAAGACGTGGTCGCTTTGGAAGACCCTCAAGGAGCAATGATTCCTCATCCAGTGACTACAAGAAGAGGCTTTGTCACAAATGCAAGAAACCAGGACACTACATTCAAGATTGTCCTCAGTGGGAAAAGGAATCAAAGAAGAAGAAATACAAGGATTACAGTTATGTTGATGCTAAGAAAAAGAACAAATCCTCAAAATCTTCATCATCAAAATCCTCAAAGTCTTCATCTCACAAGAAGAGCAGCTCCAAGAAGGCTCGGGCATTCATTGGCAAGGAAATGGACTCTCAGGCTGAATCTGAAGAAAATGAGGAAGAGGAGGCATCTGAGGATTCCGAATCCGGTGTGGCGAGCCTAGACCTCGCTACTGCATTCGTCAGCAAGTCTATCTTCAACACTGAATAAAATGACCTCACCAACAAGGCTGATGAAGGCAATGATGACTACGCTCCCACCTATTGCTTCATGGCAAAAGGGTGCCAAGGTACTCAAATATACCTCCTCTGAATCAAGTGAGAATGAATCTGATGAAAACCTTAAGCCCAGCTATTCTAAACTTGCTAAGATTGCTGCGAAACAACAAAGGGCTTTTGAAAAGGTTCAAAACATGCTAGACAAAAGTGATGATTTGTTGGGTGAAGAAATGGATCGCACTAAAACCTTGACTGAAAATCTTCAGAGACTTCAGACCAGGTTCGACAACCTTCAAGGTCATCATAACACTCTCTTATCTGATCATGAGAAGCTTTCTTATGAATTTCTTCAAAGAAAGCAAGATCTTGAAAAGCTAAGAGTGAGTTATGAAGATCTTCAGAAGGAGCGCGATTCATTACTTGCTCAACAAATCAGCGCTGCTCAGGAATAATTTGTTCCTCCATGTTTGAAATGCATTGAACGTGAATCTGCTAATTCTTCACCTGAATATTCAAATGCTTCTAATGCTACAAATTATTCAACTGTCTCTGCTATCACTAATTCCTCATCTGAGGACATTGCTAGTATCACTGACGATGCAGGGCTGAAGGAATTGTACATGACAGGCATGTACAAAAGCCTCAAAGGGCATCAGACTCTTTGTGATGTGCTTAAAAAGCAGATCCTCAACAGGAACCCTAGGAAAGAGGGTATTGCCTTTGAGAGGAAACTCAATGCTCATGGTACATATTGGAAGCCTGAGCAGTACCCCAAAACCTCATGGGTTGTTGCAAAGGGACCTCCAGTTGATCCATCTAATTTATCTGGCTTTACATGTGAATCTTCTCATTCTTCTGATGAGTCATTTGACTCCAACTATAAACTGTTTAAAAATCAGAATGGTGAAGTATTTGCTAGATATGTTGGCACTAACTGCAGGAACGGTTCTCCTATGAAGAAAATCTGGGTTCCCAAAAGGTGCCTTGAAAGTCTTCAGGTGAATGTCCTCATGACACCACCTGTGAAGAATAGGAACCCCAGATCAAATTCTTCATATGGACCAAATTCTTCATATGGATCCAAGTCCTCATATGGACCAAATTCCTCACGTGGATCAAATTCCTCAAAAGGATCGAAGTCCTCATATGATCATCATCGTGCTAACCCCTCTGTTTCGCAGGGTAGAGTGAAGGGCTATGAATATGAGCATTATTCTTCTAACCATTATGTTCATAAGTCCTCGAAGAATTTCTCTGCTTATTCATATGCTTACCCTAACCTCTCTTATGTGAAACAAAATGGTCTAGCTTCTATGCCACCATTCTCTTATGGAGATTGCAGAGTGATGAAATCTTTGCCACCCCTTGAGATGTGGGTGGTGAAGAAAAAGAACTAATCTCTTATGCAGGGTCAGGTCTCCAGACGTACTTTAACATCTGAAGAATTTGCTGGGGACCTGACAAATTGCCTGAAAGGACGCAGGCTAATCATGAAGAAATGAACTTTCATTTCTCACGTCCTCATACTGTTTTAACTGCTGCATTGTTTGATGAAATTGGTCTGATGAATTGTGATGTCATATTCTTCACTGATGAAGTATATGAAGTTCGTAAGCTGCACTAACTCATCTGCAGGATGATCAACCCAAAGCCACTGAGTGGGTCCTCGATAGTGGATGTACAAATCACATGACTGGTGACAAGAATCTATTGATGGATGCTCCCTTATCACCATCGCATCTGAAGCATATCATCTTCGCTGACAAAGGCAAAAGTCAGGTATTGGGTCGAGGTAAGGTTGCGATCACAAAGGATCGACACATGGACAAAGTCATGCTTGTCGAGTCCTTAGGATACAACCTCATGTCTGTCTCAATGCTTTGTGATCTTGATATGGTTGTTGTCTTTGACAAGTTTCGTTGTGTTGTGCTTATGGAAGCTGACAATTCCAAAGTCTTCGAAGGCTTTAGGAGAGGAGAGTTGTATATTGTTGATTTCTCTACAGGACCGCAACCAGCTGTGTGCCTACTTGCAAAAGCTTCAGAAGGCTGGCTATGGCATCGACGACTTGGTCATGCAGGCATGAGGAATTTGCACACGCTTGCGAAGAAGAAGCACGTCATTGGCATTGAGAATGTCAAATTCCTCAAGGATCACTTATGCGGATCCTGTGAAGCTGGAAAGACGACCAAGGCTAAGCATCCAGCAAAGACTATCATGACCACTACTCGACCATTTGAATTGCTTCATATGGATCTCTTCGGTCCTAACCATTACTCAGCAGTCACAAATGATGCATCTCTCTATGGCTTTGTTATTGTTGATGATTACTCTCGTTACACTTGGGTACATATTGTCACTTACAAACATGAAGTGCAGGAAGTCTTCAAATAATTTTCCTCGAGGGCTTCAACCAACTTCGGTGTGAAAATCAAGCACATCAGAAGTGACAATGGAACCGAGTTCAAGAATTCTGGTCTTGATGACTATCTTGATGAACTTGGTATTACTCATGAGTTATCTGCTCCTTACACTCCTCAGCAGAATGGCGTCGTGGAGCGCAAGAACAGAACTCTTGTTGAGATGGCTTGCACTATGCTTGATGAGTACAAGACGCCTCGTCACTTCTAGATTGAGGCAATTTATACTGCGTGCCACATCATCAACAGGGTATATCTTCACAAATTCTTCAAGAAGACTGCCTATGAACTCCTCACTGACAAGAAACCTAATGTGAGTTATTTCAAAGTCTTCGGTGCTAAATGTTGGATTAGAGATCCTCATCACAATGCTAAATTTGCACCAAAAGCACATGAAGGTTTTATGCTTGGTTACGGAAAGGACTCGCACACCTACAGAGTCTTCAACAACGTTCTTCACAAGGTTGTTGAAACTGTAGATGTGCGGTTCGATGAAACTAATGGCTCGCAAAGAGAGCACCTACCCTCTGTGATAGATGAACCAGCACCTGAGGAAACTATTGAGTTCAAGGCTACTGAAGATGTCATTCCTACCGAAGAATCTGCTGAAGAATCCATTCCAGAACGTGAAGAACGTCGAGCTAATGCACCTGAAGAAAATGCTGAAGAAAATGGTGCTGAAGAAAATGCTAATCAAATTCCTCGACGACAACCAGCTCATCCTCGCGTTGCAAAAGAAGTGCAAGTTGAAAAGATCATCGATGACATTGAAGCACCAGGTCCTCTCACACGCTCAAAAGCTTCACATTTATCTAACTTTTGTGGGCACTATGCTTTTGTCTCTATCACATAGCCCACTAAGGTAGATGAAGCATTTCTGGAGCCTGAGTGGATTCAGACCATGCAAGAAGAATTACATCAATTCGAGCTCAACAACGTCTGGGAACTGGTTAAACGTCCAGATCCTCGCAAGCACAATATCATTGGCACAAAGTGGATCTACCGCAACAAGCAAGATGAAAACGGCCTTGTGGTGAGGAATAAGGCACGGCTTGTAGCTCAAGGCTACACACAGGTTGAAGGAATTGATTTCGATGAAACTTTTGCACCTGTTGCTAGACTTGAAGCTATTCGCATATTACTTGCTTATGCTAACCATCATGATATCACTTTATATCAAATGGATGTGAAAAGTGCATTCCTCAATGGTAAGCTTGAGGAAGAAGTATATGTTGCTCAACCCCCAGGTTTTGAAGATCCAAAGCATCCTGACAAAGTCTTCACACTCAATAAGGCCCTCTATGGCCTCAAGCAGGCCCCTCGGGCATGGTATGATACTTTGAAGGAATTCCTCATGAAGAAAGGCTTCAAACCCGGTTCACTCGACCCTACTCTTTTCACTAAATCTTATGATGGTGAATTGTTTGTGTGCCAAATATATGTTGATGATATTATCTTTGGCTGTACTGACCAACGTTATAGTGGTGAATTTGCCTATATGATGAGTGAATAATATCAAATGTCTATGATGGGAGAATTGAAATTCTTCTTAGGTCTTCAAATTCGTCAATAGCGCAATGGCATATTCATATCTCAGGAGAAATACCTCAAGGATGTATTGAGGAAATTCGGCATGCAAGATTGCAAAGGCGTCAAAATTCCGATGCCCACAAATCGTCATCTGTGCACTGATGAAAATGGTATTGACTTCGATCAAAAGGTATACCGCTCCATGATTGATTCTTTATTGTATTTATGTGCATCTAGGCCAGATATTATGCTTAGTGTTTGCATGTGTGCCTGATTTCAAGCTACACCGAAGGAATCACACCATAAGGCTGTGAAGCATATTCTTCGATATCTAGCTCACACACCAACACTTGGATTATGGTACCCCAAGGGCTCGGCTTTTGATCTCATTGGATATTCTGACTCTGACTATGCTGGTGATCGTGTGGATCGCAAGTCAACATCTGGTACATGTCATTTCCTCGGACGATCTTTGGTCTATTAGTGATCGTGTGGATCGCAAGTTCCTCAGCTGCTCCAAATTCTTCAACAGGAGCCTCTCTGCTGAAGGCAAAGACCACTGCTGGACGAGGTTCTCGCCCAAGTCCTCACAAGAAGCAGGTCGCCTTCCATGTGCCGTCTGAAGAAGACGAAGTTGATGATGAAGAACTTGCTGAAATCTTCAGAGATAGGCAAGTTAGGGCTGCTAGAGCCAAGGGCACAAATGTGCCTCTGCTTTTGGATCCAAAGTTGATCCTCGATTACATTGATCTCTGGCACAAGGACCCAAACACTCCTATGCCTGACTTCAAGCTGACTCCTGGCCAAAATCATATGCTGACTGCCTTCATCTAAGAAGAGAAATGGAAATTTGAGAAGGCCAGGCAGATTAAGAAAGCACAGTACAGGAAGGAGAAATTCCTGAAGAACAACGTTGTCTCTATGACAACTGATCATCTTGTGAAGATCCAGTCTGAAATCAAAGTCCTCAGCGATGATTTCAATGCTTACTATGCTGATTGGCAAGGAGCCAAGGTCAGGTTTGTTAAACTGACTAAGAAGTTCACCTCCAATGTTGCAGCCCCATCGCAACAAGAAATTCCTCAGACTGAAGCATCTGCTCAGCCAACTGAAGAACATGCCAGCACCGCTGATGACATTCAGGATGCTGAAGAAAATGTGAGTTTCAGGGCTGATGACTGCATTCCAGCCGCTGATGAAATTGCCAGGGCATCCACTAGTGGTGCGCCTGAAGAAAATGAAGAGGCCAGGGCAACTGCATCAGTTGTGCCTGAAGAAAATCAACCACATTTCTCTGCTCCTCCTGCGCCTACCCCAAATCCAATTCTTCCATCTGCATCAGATGTGAAGAAGATCAAGGCTGCAGAGCATGCAGCAATGAAGAAAAGGAAAGCATCAGCTTCATCAGATTCTTCAGCTCCGAAGAAGATGAAGAAATTGACCAGCTCAGTTGCAAACCCCATTGATGCTGTTTCGATCTCAACCATGCCATCAAAGGACCTTGTTCCTTTTGATGAAGAATATGTGAACCCTAGCGGATCTGATGAAGAAAATCCTTCTACTGCTTCGTCAGAGCAAATGGATGAAGAAATTGAAGTGGATGAAATCCCTTCAACTCTAGCTGTTTCCTCGCCTATGCCTCCGTTTACTGCTGAAGAGGCCGGCTTTGAAGAAATAGAAGATGAAGATGTGGACATTGGCTGTACCACACCAGTGATGAATGATGACTTTTGGGAAAGTTAGAACCCCAACTCTCCACTCTTCACACCTTTACAGCAAATTCCTCAGTCCCCTGTTGCTGCTGAAGTACAAATGGGATCTGAAGAACCTCGTGCAACCCCATCTGTCCATGAAGAAATTCCAGCCACTAGTGCTGAAGAAACTGTACATGAAGAATTGAAGACCCAGGCTGTCATTGGAGTAGAAGCTGAAATTCCTCAGCATGAAGAACCTGAGATTGCGATTCCAGAGGTGATAATGCAATTGACTGACACTCCTCAGCCGAAGCCAAAGGATCCATTCTCAAAGAAGCAGAAATTCAAGGCTGATGATTTCTTTGGCGAGCACGTGTTCTTCACTGACTACAATCCCTATGATTCTGCTCGTCTTAGAAGGAAGCGCTTCTGGACCGCCAGCCAGGCCAAATTTTATTCTTCACTTCTCTTCAACAAGGACAAAGTCTTCGATCACGAGCATATTCCTAATGTGGACATGGAATCACTGCCATGCTTCACTCCTGTCCTCAGTGTGCTTCATGACACAGGCCTCCTCAACTTTTGCACAGACATAGTTGATTGGAATGAAGAACTCATTCTTCAATTCTACGCAACTTTGCACATCACAGGAGATGCTGACGATGTGAACTCCTGGGTTTTGGACTGGATGACTGAAAATACTCACTATAAGGCACCGTCTACTGAATTACTTCAGGCCCTGCCCATTAGTCCTCCACCTGAAGGAGCTCGTTGCATGTACCAAGAACCTGAGCTTACTGATCACTATATGCAAGTGCTGATGAAGCCATTGAAGCCCGGTCAAGCCTCAAGGACAAAATTCCTCGTGAAGGAATTGCAGTATGTACCAAGGACAGTCTATCGCATTCTGACGAAGACTATGAGTCCAATCAAAGGCCACAACTCATCTGATGAGGAAATTGTTGGCATCATGAAGAATCTGGTTTTCAACATCATTCATGGCATTCCTGTCAATTATCACGATTTCTTCATGAGGACTCTGGCAAATGTTGCACTTTCACCGTTTGAGCTGAAGCCTTATGCACCGTGGATTATGAGATTCATCAGAACAAGGTCTTCACTCGACTACAAAGCTGGTTTTCAGAATCACCTCAACTACTTGCCCCCGATTGAAGTCCTCAAGCGGACCTATTCCTCAGCTAACGAAAAGGGCAAGGCACCAGCTGTTATAGATGAAGGCATTCGTCCATTGGATGGTCAATTTTGCAAGGCTGCATCTTATTCCACCAATGATGACTCTGCCACTCATGATTCTGCTGCCCATGCCTCCAAGCCAAATCCTCAAGCTACTGCTCCTCGTGTGATGACTGACCGTGAACTTCTGCTAAGTCTTCACCAGAAGGTGGATCGAAACCATAAATGGGTTAAGCGTCAGTTTGGTTCAATTCTTCACAACATGACTGCTACACATAATGCAGTGAAGAAAAACCATTACTACCTCCATGAAGTCTTCGGTCGCACCTGGGCTGTTCTGTCTCACATTTACAGGGAAGAAGATCTGAAGAACATGGGTCTCAAGGAGGACTTTGACTGGTCTGCACCTCCACCGAAGAAATACAAGAAGGTCAAGGTTCCTTCCTTGGTGGCCAGCTCCTATTCTTCATCGCGCGAAACTGATGAGCATGAAGACTTGGACGACACTGCGGCAGGCCCTACATCAACAAACGACCCCAACAACGCTGGCGCTCCTTCATCAACTTGATATTCTTCAGGGGCGTTAGTCTCATTTTCGAACCTTTTGGTCATTCGATGACAAAGGGGGAGAAATTTGAGTTAGTCTTCAAGCGGGTCTATCTTATATGGGCGTTTTTTCTAAGTTACAACTCTCGTTCTTCTGATGACTTTGTTGGATCGAGTTGTAAACTTAAACTCTATGGTGGCCTGATACTTTTCCTGTGTTTTTCCGCATGCTTATTCCTCGTTAACGTTATTGCACGCATGCTGAATTACATCAGTCACCATATTTCATCATGCATTTCAAATTCTGCATATATTATGTCAAATGCGTGTATGAATTACAAGATATAGGGGGAGATCTCCATGACTCAACTCGTCAAGTGTGCATTGCTTCAAAAGCAAATTCCTCACTATGCACATCTTCAGGGGGAGTTCTTCTATATCTTGCAGTCAAATTCCTCAATATCAGTATTTACACTTCATATGTTTATCCCCGTTGAAAACTTAACCTATATTGTCATCAATCACCAAAAAGGGGGAGATTGTAAGTGCATCTAGTGCCCCTTAGTGATTTTGGTGTATTGAAGACTTATAGGTTAAGGGACTAATGTGTTTATGAGTGTACATAGGTCTATAAGTCTATGAGGAGTTTGATATTTACAGAGAAAGTCGACCCCTAAAAAAGAAGTTCTTCTACTGAAGACTTTGGATTTTTGAAGACTTTCTGAAGACTTTGAAAGTGAAGAAATTGGTGTGACCTTGAAGACTTGGTATTCATTTGAGGAACATGAAGCGTGAAGACTTTTGTTTTCGTAGTTTCATTTTCTCTTTCTTGAGTCATAGGAAACACCGTACTGTTAAAGGGGGTCGAGGAAATACTAAGGAAAAATTTCCATGTGATGCTCAACTCAAAATCCTACACCTACCAATCCCTTCGAGTGAAGCCATTGGAAATCTCATACAATTCTGTCATATTCTTCAGTGACAGAGACGAAGTTCTTCTGGTCTCTGAGGAATTTGTTCTGACTGAGGAGTTAGGAATTCGCCAGTGCGGATTGCCTACATAGTGAGGAACATGATAGCCCTGAGGAATTTGATACTCAAATTTCCGACCGTTATTGTGCTATGCGCCAGCTGTCCCAAAATATCTACCCACCTAACGGTCATATCATTGAAGGGCATTTATGTCTTATCATGTCGGGCTACTCCCTAGGCTATAAATAGCCGCCCCCTACAACCACTAGCTGTTTGGCTGCTCCGAGAGAAACTGACATTTGTCATTTGAGAGCATCCCATCCTCCGAGGACTTTGAGCGAAAATCATCAAGTGAGGAAAACCCAAACCCAAACACCTACAAACCCAAAGTGATTGAGCATCACTGAAGAGATTGATCCTACGTGGATCCGACGCTTGTTACCTTTGAAGACTGTGCTTCTTCAAGACGGTTAGGCGTCGTGGTCTAGAGCATCCAAGAGGAATTGTGGATCGCCGAGTGACCGAGTTTGTGAAGGTTCGGAAGTCACCTGAAGACTTACCTCGAGTGATTGGGCGAGGTCTATGTGACCTTAGCTCAAGGGGAATACGGTGAGGACTAGGTGTCCTGGACTGTGTGTTCAGGACTGGGTGTCCGGGACTGTGTGTCCTCAGGTTTAAATACCTAGCCGCCCTAACCAGATGTACAACTGAGACAGCAGTTGGAACTGGTCTACCAAATCATTGTCTTCACCAAGCCAACTGGTTCTATTTCCTCAACTCTTTCATTTCCTCATTGCTGTGTTGTGTGCTTGTCATATCTGTGTTTGAAGACTTTGACTGAAGACTTTCTCAATTTCCTCAGTTCAATTTCTTCAGTCTGTTTGTCTTCATCCTGTGCTATCCTATGATTACGCTTTCTATACTCTGTGCTTGTCTTCATTTCATCATGATGACCATGCTTGTATTCTGTTATGTTTACTTCTGAGTACTTATTCCACTGCAAGTAGTTCTTCGCTAAGGAATTTCCTCACCCGCAAATTCCTCAGTGAAGAATTCATAAAAATCGCCTATTCACCCCCTCTAGTCGATATAACGCACTTTAAAATTTTTGGCCTCGTGAAGGAGAAAGTATTGCTCTAGCTTGGGGGAGGCTTAAGTCAATGTTATATTGATGCCCGAATCATGAGCTCTCAAGAGAAATTATTATTCATAATTTTTATGCTCGGCTTTCTCGTGATGATCAATCCATGCTTGATACTTCTTGTACTGGTTCTTTTATGAAGAAGACTATTGAATTCCAGTAGGATCTTTTGGAAAGAATTAAACGCAACTCTGAAGATTGGGAACTCGACGAAGGTAAAGAGTCAGGTATTAAGCTTAAGTATGACTGTGTTAATTTTTTTATGAATACCGATGCTTTTCAAAAGTTTAGCACCAAATATGGACTTGACTCTGAGATAGTAGCCTCCTTTTGTGAATCATTTGCTACTCATGTTGATCTCCCTAAAGAGAAGTGGTTTAAATATCACCCACCTATTAAAGAAGAAATTAAAGAACCGGACTAGCTAAAGAAGAAACTATACTTTATAATGTTGATCCGGTTGTTCCTACTGCTTATATTGAGAAACCACCTTTCCTGTTAGGAAGGAACATGCTAAGGTTTCAACTGTGGTCAACAAAAGTTATATTAGAACACCCAAACCTGCTGAACAAATTAAAGTAGAACCTAGTATTGCTATGGTTAAGGATCTCTTGGAAGAAAATGTAGATGGGCATGTTATTTACTTCTGTGAAGAAGCTGCTAGAATTGCCAAACCTGGTAAAAAGGATAAACACAGACCTGTTGTTGGCATGCCTGTTGTCTCAGTTAAAATATAAGATCACTGTTATCATGGTTTATGTGACATAGGTGCTAGCGTGAGTGCTATTCCTTACACCTTATATCAAGAAATTATGAATGACATAGCACCCGCAGAGATAGAAGACATAGATGTTACTATTAAACTTGCTAATAGAGATACTATCTCACCTATTGGGATTGTTAGAGATGTTGAAGTCTTGTGTGGGAAAATAAAATACCCTACTGATTTTCTTGTTCTTGGTTCCCCACAAGATGACTTCTGTCCCATTATCTTTGGTAGACCTTTCTTGAACATCATTAATGCTAAGATAGATTGTGAGAAATAAATTGCCGGTGTTAGTTTTGGTGATGAGTCTCATGATTTTAATATTTCCAAGTTTAGTAGAAAGATTCATGAAAAATAATTGCCTAGTAAGGATGAAATAATTGGTCTTGCTTCTATTGCGGTGCCTCCTACTGATCCTCTAGAACAATATTTGCTAGACCATGAAAATGATTTACATATGCATGAAAGAAATGAAATAGATAATATTTTCTTTGAACAAAGTCCTCTTCTTAAACTTTTGCCTATTGAAACTCTAGGAGGTCCTCCTCCACCTAAAGGTGATCCTATGTTTGAATTAAAACAATTGCTATACACTTTGAAATATGCTTATCTTGATGAAAAGAAGATATATCCTGTTATTATTAGTGCTAACCTTTCATAACATGAAGAAGAAAGATTATTGAAAGTTCTAAGGAAGCACCGAGCTGCTATTGGATATACTCTTGATGATTTAAAGGGCATTAGTCCCACTCTATGTCAGCACAAGATTAATATGGAACCTGATGCTAAACCCGTTGTTGATCACCAACGTCGGTTAAATCCGAAGATGAAAGAAGTGGTAAGAACGGAAATATTAAAACTTCTGGAAGCAGGTATAATCTATCCTATAGCTGATAGTATATGGGTAAGCCCTATTCATTGTGTTCCTAAGAAAGGAGGTATTACTGTTGTTCCTAATGATAAGAATGAACTTATTCCACAAAGAATTGTTACAAGCTATAGAATGGTAATTGATTTTAGAAAATTAAATAAAGCAACTAGAAAAGATCATTACCCTCTGCCTTTCATTGATCAAATGCTGGAAAGATTATCTAAGCACACACACTTTTGCTTTCTTGATGGATATTCTGGTTTTTCACAAATACCTGTTTCTCAACCTGATCAAGAAAAGACCACTTTCACTTGTCCCTTTGGAACTTATGCTTATAGATGTATTCCTTTTGGTTTATGCAGTGCACCTGCTACTTTTCAAAGATGTATGACTGCTATATTCTCCGACTTTTGTGAAAAGATTGTTGAGGTTTTCATGGATGACTTCTCTATTTATGGGAAGTCTTTTGATGATTGTTTAAGAAATCTTGATCGAGTTTTGCAGAGATGTGAACATACAAATCTTGTCTTGTATTGGGAGAAGTGGCACTTTATGGTTAATGAAGGTATTGTCTTGGGTCATAAAATTTCTGAAAAGGGTATTGAAGTGGACAAAGCTAAGGTTGATGCCATTGAGAAAATGCCATGTCCTAAGGATATCAAAGGTAATTGTAGTTTCCTAGGTCATGTTGGTTTCTATAGGAGATTTATCAAAGACTTTTCTAAAATTTGTAGGCCTCTTAAAAATCTTTTGCAAAAGGAAGTTCCTTTTCTTTTTGATGATGATTGCTTTGAAGCCTTTGAAACACTCAAGAAAGCCTTAATTTCTGCACCTATTGTTCAACCACCTGATTGAAACTTGCCTTTTGCAATTATGTGTGATGCCAGTGATTATGTTGTTGGTGCTGTTCTAGGACTAAGAGTTGATAAGAAACTAAATGTTATTCATTATACTAGTAAAACTCTAGAAAATGCTCAACGAAATTATGCTACTACTGAAAAAGAGTTTCTAGCAGTGGTGTTTGCTTGTGATAAATTTAGATCTTACATTGTTGACTCTAAAGTTATCTTTCACACCGACCATGCTGCTATTAAATATCTTATGGAAAGGAAAGATGCTAAACCTAGACTTATTCGATGGGTTCTCTTGTTACAAGAATTTGATTTACATATTACTGATAGGAAAGGAGCTGAGAACCCAGTAGCTGATAACTTGTCTAGGCTTGAAAATGTGCTTCATGACCCACTACCTATTGATGATAGTTTTCCTGATGAGCAACTAGCTGTAATAAAAGTTTCTAATAACACTCCTTGGTATGCTGATTATGCTAATTACATTGTCGCTAAATATTTACCACCTAGCTTTACATACCAACAAAAGAAAAAAAATCTATGATTGAAGACACTACTTTTGGGATGACCCACATCTTTATAAACAAGGAGTAGATGGTATTATTAGACGTTGTGGACCTGAGCATGAACAGGGACAAATCCTACAAAAATGTCACTCCGAAGCTTATGGAGGGCATCATGCTGGAGATAGAACTGCTCACAAGGTATTGCAATCTGGATTTTATTGGCCTACTCTCTTCAAGGATGCCCGTAAGTTCGTCTTATCTTGTGATGAATGTCAAAGAATAGGTAATATCGGTAAGCGTCAAGAAATGCCTATGAATTATTCTTGCTGTTGAACCATTTGATGTTTGGGGATTTGATTACATGGGACCTTTTCCTTCCTCTAATGGGTATACACATATTTTGGTTGCTGTTGATTATGTTACTAAATGGGTAGAAGCTATTCCAACCAGTAGTGCTGATCACAACACCTCTATTAAAAATGCTTAAGGAAGTTATTTTTCAAAGGTTTGGAGTCCCTAGATATTTAATGACTGATGGTGGTTCACAGTTTATTCATGGTGCTTTCCGTAAAATGCTTGCCAAGTATGATGTTAACCATAGAATTGCATCACCTTATCACCCTCAGTCTAGTGATCAAGTTGAACTTAGCAATAGAGAAATAAAATTAATTTTACAAAAGACTGTCAATAGGTCCAGGAAGAATTGGTCTAAGAAATTAGATGGTGCACTTTGGGCTTATAGAACAGCATATAAAAATCCTATGGGTATGTCTCCTTATAAAATGGTTTATGGAAAGGCTTGTCATTTGCCTCTTGAGTTAGAACATAAAGCATACTGGGCAGTCAAACAACTCAATTATGATTTCAAACTTGCCGGTGAAAAGAGGTTATTTGATATTAGCTCATTAGATGAATGGAGAACCCAAGCTTATGAAAATGCCAAATTATTTACAAAAAAGGTTAAAAGATGGCAGGATAAAAGAATCCAAAAGTGTGAGTTCAAAGTCGAAGAATATGTTCTTTTGTACAACTCTCGTTTCAGGTTCTTTGCAGGAAAACTCCTCTCTAAATGGGAAGGACCCTATGTTATCGAGGAGGTTTATCGGTCTGGAGCTATCAAAATAAATAATGCCAAAGGTACTAATCCGAAGGTTGTTAATGGGCAATGAATAAAACATTATATCTCATGTACGCCCATTAATGTTGAAAGTAATATTATCCAAACTTTGACACCGGAAGAACACATAAAGGAGTCCTTCCAGAACACTCCAGAATCGTGAAAGTAAGGAGGTATGTGATACGGTAAGTAAATGGACTCCAAAAATCCGCAAAAATATTTTTTTGTCAGTTTTGGAATATTTAGAAAATTAGGAAAATAAGAAACTTCCAAGAAGCGTACGCTGGTGGGCACAAGACACCAGGGCGCCCAGGTGGGTTGTGCCCACCTGGGGCACCTTCCGGACTCCGTTTTTCTTCCGCTTGCTTGTTTCCCAAGATAAAAAATCTTTATATACCCCCCGAACCTGTTGACCACCGTATCGAGGAGAAATATTTTGTTCGATTTTCTTGTTGTTTTCGGTCAGATCTGTCAGGCCATGCATCATGTCTTCCTCCTCCTCAAACAACATGGAAGAGGATGCTTGGTTGATGAAGATTGAGCTGAAGAGAGAGGAGCCCGTAGAACCATCAAAGGAGACAAGAGCAAGGAGACTACCGGAGATCAAGTCCCGGTGGTCGAGCAAGTACTGCACGCAGAAGAAGAAGATATCCTTAAACCTTACTATGCTCATCTTACCCCTACTGAGATTGAAGCTTTTCGGATCATTGAAACGGTTCGTGTGCAAAATAAATATCTCACTCGTGAAAATATTCTGCATCAAGAGCACATCATCTTCCTCCGGAGTGTCATCTGTAGATTGGAGAACCTCTTGATCTTGAAGGACATGATTGCTACTTCATCACCACCACCTTCTTCTTCATCACCAAAAGGAAATTGAGTAACGGGTATGGGCACTCCCCTTGGCTTTCGCCAAGCTTGGGGGAGGTGCCCCGGTATCGTATCGTCCCCACTATCTTTTGCCTTTACTTATTTTAGTTTGATCTTTTGCTTGATGAATAAAAGTTTAGTTCGATCCTTTCTTTTCAAGAGTTTGCTTAGTGATCTATCCTTGTAATCGTGTGCGAGATATATAATAAGGTTTAGTTTGAGTTTTTGCTTTCTTTACTTTTCATGTTGCAATAAAAAGAAAGGAAATAAATTAAAAATATCATATGCTAATCCTATGGTAGGTGGTGACACCACATAAGGAAAAGTATGAGTAGGAAATTGTCGGCGTTCTGGGCCCGGGGGTGCCCAGACTTGCCTGCCTGCGGCCCATGACGTGGCTCCATCGACGGCCTAGTACGACCCAGCTTCAGGATCAACAACCCAAGACCCTCGCGAGGCGGACGACACCAAGACCTCCACGAGAGACGGTCTCCTCAGGCTGGCTCCCGAGGAGCGGAGATTCCTATGCAAGCTGCACCTCGTGAGGTTCATATGACATGAGCCATGACGACCAAGGCCAGGCGGGCGCCAGCAGGCGCAGTGTACCAGTTTCCTCTTTGGTGCTAAGGAGGCAAGCGCAGGCGCGGGGTCTCGAGGAATCAAGCAAAGGTTTCCATTCCGGTGCAACAAGACCAAGACCGCCAGGACGGCAGAACGGAGGTCATCGTCGAGCCCACCACGGCGTCATGACCAGAAGCTTTAGGCAGGCGAAGACTACTTTTGCAGGATAACATGTACTAGCTGCCCCCTTCGAATTTGGCCGTTGTGGGATCCCTTCCCGCCTTACATTTGGGAAGAGGACCAAGGCCACTATAAATAGGACTTAGCCACTGCTACCTCTTGAGCATGCGTTGGTTTTCCCTTGAAGAGGAAAGGGTGGTGCAACAAAGTAGCGTAAGTAATTCCCTCAGTTTTTGAGAACCAAGGTATCAATCCAGTAGGAGATTACATGCAAGTCGCCTAGTACCTGCAAAAACAATCAAGAACCTTGCAACCAACGCGATAAAGGGGTTGTCAATCCCTTGATGGCCACTTGCAAAAGTGAGATCTGATAAAGATAGTAAGATAAATATTTTTGGTATTTTTGTTGTATAGATTGAAAAGTAAAGATTGCAAAAATAAACGACGAAAGAAATAACTAGTTGAAGGGAGATTAATATGATGGAAAATAGACCCGGGGGCCATAGGTTTCACTAGTGGCTTCTCTCAAGATAGCAAATTCTACGGTGGGTGAACAAATTACTGCCGAGCAATTGATAGGAAAGCGCATAGTTATGAGAATATCTAGGCATGATCATGAACATAGGCATCACGTCCGTGACAAGTAGACCGAAATGATTCTGCATCTACTACTATTACTCCACACATCGACCGCTATCCAGCATGCATCTAGAGTATTAAGTTCATAAGAACAGAGTAACGCATTAGGCAAGATGACATGATGTAGAGGGATAAACTCAAGCAATATGATATAAACCCCATCTTTTTATCCTCGATGGCAACAATACAATACGTGCCTTGCTGCCCCTGCTGTCACTGGGAAAGGACACCACAAGGTTGAACCCAAAGCTAAGCACTTCTCCCATTGCAAGAAAGATCAATCTAGTAGGCCAAACCAAACTAATAATTCAAAGAGACTTGCAAAGATATCAAATCATGCATATAAGAATTCAGAGAAGAATCAAATATTGTTCATAGATAATCTTGATCATAAACCCGCAATTCATCGGATCTCGACAAACACACGGCAAAAAGTATTACATCGAATAGATCTCCAAGAAGATCGAGGAGAACTTTATATTGAGATCCAAAGAGAGAGAAGAAGCCATCTAGCTAATAACTGTGGACCGGAAGGTCTATGGTAAACTACTCACATGTCATCGGAGAGGCTATTGTTGTCGGCGTTCAGGGAATGGGGGTCCCCAGACTTGCCTGCCTGCGGCCCACGGCGTGGCTCCACTAGCGGCCCTTTACGGCCCATCTTCACCGGCAAAACACTCAAGACCCTCGTGAGGGACGAAGCCTCGCAAGGCGGACGAAGCAAGACCTCCTCAGGGGCAGCCTCACCAGGCTGGCTCGTGAGGGGCGAAGAGATCAAGGCAAGGGGCACCTCGCGAGGTTCCCGTGACGTAAGCCATGACGACCAAGACCAAGCGGGCGCCAGGCGGGCGCCAGCGAGCCCAGTGTCCTCGTTTCCTCTTTGGTTCTAAAGAGGCAAACGCAGGCGAGGAGTCCCGAGGTGTCAGGCAAAGGTTTCCATATTGGTGCAACGAGACCGAGACCAGCAGGACGGAGGTCACCGTGGAGCCCAAGACGGCGTCACCACCAGAGCTTCTGGCAGGCGAAGACCACCTTTAGTCAGTATAACTTGTACTAGTTGTCTCCCTTCGAATTTGGCCGTTGTGGGATCCCTTCCCGCTCAATATTTGGGAAGAGGACCAGGGCCTCTATAAATAGGACTAGCCACCACCATAGATGGGTACGGATCTAGATCAGCTGGAGAGACACCACACCAGCTCCCCCAAGCACAAGAACACCTCTCCTCAAGAGGCTGTTCTTCCCTTGTACTGTTCATCCTCAGCCCAAGAGGCAATCCACCACACCACACTGGAGTAGGGTATTACACCACAACGGTGGCCCGAACCAGTATAAATCTCGTGTCCCCTTGTTCTTTGGGTTCGCCAAGCTAGGTCGTGGGATCATGATGCGTGCGAGCTAGAGGGAGGAGAGATCTTCGTGCGCACCCTAGTGTTCAAACCTCAAGGGTTTTGCCGGAACTCGAAATCTGACATTTGGTGCGCCATGTAGGGGTGCGTCGGAGCCTCTCTTCCGCCAGTTGATCCGCCGATACCCCACGGTTCCGATGTCCGGCGACCCGAGTGTCGGTGTCAAAACCGGCGGATCTCGGGTAGGGGGTCCCGAACTGTGCGTCTAAGGTCGATGGTAACAGGAGACAGCGGACAGGATGTTTACCCAGGTTCGGGCCCTCTCTATGGAGGTAATACCCTACTTCCTGCTTGATTGATCTTGATGAATATGAGTGTTACAAGAGTTGATCTACCACGAGATCGTAATGGCTAAAACCCTAGAAGTCTAGCCTGTATGATTATGACTATGAGTCTTCGGCCCTACGGGCCTAACCCTCCGGTTTATACACTACAGGAATCAGGTACTTTGCCGTCTGCCGCGGACGGCAAAAGGCTCCGGCAAAGTAGGCATCGGTAAAGAGCTTCTTTGCCGTCTGCTTTTTGAAGCGGGTGGCAAAGGGGCCTTTGCTATCAGCGGCTGACGGCAAAGAAAGCCGACGGCAATAAATACGCTGTTAGTCCGTTAGGCGGCTAACGATAGCCTTTGCCGTCCGCCGCTGACGGCAAAGAGCATCCGGCCTTTGCCCTCTGCTGAATGACGTCAGCTGGACGTCACTGCGGGACAAGCCTTTGCCGTCTGCCGCTATAGGCAAATGTGGGCATTCTTTGCCGTCTGCCACTGTAGGCAAAGCCTTTGCCGTCCGCCGCTGTAGGCAAACTGACCAAATGGGTCAGCTCCCAGGGAGCACAGGTGGCCGCCGCGTGGCTTCTTTGCCGTCCGCGGCAGACGGCAAAGGAGCCTTTGCCATCAGCGGCTGACGACAAAGGTGCCTCTTTTTTCTGTTTTTTTAAATCCAACTATTTCACAGCAAATATATGACATATATATATATATTTCACAGGGCTATTTAATAGCAAACATATGCATATCCAGCACATAAGTTTCATCGTGCATACATATATAGTTCCATCCATTCATACATAGCAAGTTGCACATACACATTGTTCCATCCATACATACAATGCAAAGTTTCATCAAGATAGCAAGTTCCATCATAGCAAGCTAGAAGAATACTAGAGGAGAATGAAAGAAAAAACAAGCACTCCATCATAGCAAGCTAGCTTCCGTGAAGTGAATGAAATCTGCAAAATGGCAAATAAGAAAGTTAGAAAAAGGTGACTAGAAGAAGAAGTATATGCCATTTATGAGCTAACTTAGGTGAAATGGATCATTTATGAGCTAACTTAGTTGAAATGGATCGTTTATGAGCTAACCTAGGTGAAATAGATCGTTTATGAGCTAACTTAGGTATAATGCATCATTTTAGAGCTAACCTAGGTAAGATGGGTCATTTTGGAGCTAACCTAGGTGAAATGGATCGTTTTTGAGCTAAGTTAGGTGAAATGGATCGTTTATGAGCTAACCTAGGTGAAATAGATCGTTTATGAGCTAACTTAGGTAAAATGCATCATTTTAGAGCTAACCTAGGTGTGATGGGTCATTTTGGAGCTAAACTAGGTAAAATGGATCGTTTGTGAGCTAACCTAGGTGAAATGGATCGTTTATGAGCTAATCTAGGTAAAATGGGTCATTTTAGAGCTAACTTGGGTAAAATGCATCATTTTGGAGCTAACCTAGGTAAGATGGGTCATTTTGGAGCTAACCTAGGTAAAATGGGTCATTTTAGAGCTAACATAGGTAAAATGGATCATTTTGGAGCTAGTCTAGGTAAAATGGGTCATTTTAGAGCTAACTTGGGTAAAATGGATCATTTATGAGCTAACTAAGGTAAAATGGGTCATTTTAGAGCTAACTTAGGTAAAATGGATTGTTTATGAGCTAACTAAGCTAATTATGCCATTTTTGACATAAGTAAGCTAAGTACATGTCATTATTGAGCAAACCTAGTTAACTAAGCATATTAGAGCTAACTTAGGTCATTTTGGAGGAAACAAAGCTAAGTATAGATCGTTTTAGAGCTAACTTAGGTAAAATGGATGGTTTTGGAGGTCAGTAAGCTTATTAAGTCATTTTGGAGGAAAAGAAGCTAACTCTAGGTCATTGTGGTAAGCATATTGGAGGAAATAAGGCTAAGTCTAGGTCTTTATGCATTTGTTAAGCAAAACACTAGAGAAACTTACCATGATCATGGAGGTGTAGGAGCGGGCTGGCTCGTGCCGGTAGCTGGAGAAGGATCGTGCGATGCTTGTCTGGAGTTACGCTGCACCAAAGATCATTTCCAATGTCTCGTTAGCATGATGACACTCAAATGTTAAGACTAGCAAGTAATGTCCATTCAAATTAAACTCACCGTGGTCCCAGGAGCAATCACTGGCATCGGCGGAGCGGTCTGACCGGTCTTCTCGCACACAGACTGCACATTTGGTTTTGACGACTCAGTCATACTAGTTAGTAATGAGACAAACACTACATGAATGTTTTGGCTAATCTGCAGAAGAAACTTACCACAAGGAGCTCGTACATGGCCCTTGCCTGCATGTCATTCCGTGCCCTCTCCTCCTCCAACATCTTTGTCGTCCTCTCCTCCAACTCCCGCTGCCTCTCCGCCGCCTCCGCCAGAAGTTTCTCCGTTCTATCTCTCTCACTCTGTATAGCAGCCTGCAACACCACTCCTCGTTACCATTTGTAATCATTGATGGAAGCACACACAATGTAATGGAGAAAGATAGCTGAGTACGTATAACTAACCTTGATGGCGAGTTGGACTGGCCGTTCACGAGGCCTTATCTCAGGAGCGGAGCTCGACTGGCGCGCCTTGATCTCCGGGAGAGTGCTAGGACAACGGATAAGTCCATCTCCAATGGCTATGGAGCCATGGGACCTCCCGCCACCAGATATCATCACCAGCTCTGGATCAATGGGACCCTGGCTCGGGTTAAAGTCCTCCCCTTTCCTCGCCTTCCCCTCATCTCTATATTTCACGAGCTTGTCGTGGGAGGAGATGTTGGTGAAGTTGTTTGCATCATCGAGGTCAGACGGAGAGAATGCCTTGACTTTCTTGAAAGAGGCAGTGTGGGCCATGGCATACAGGTCGTACACCTCTGGCACCTTATCCGCCTTATTGTAGCGTGCCTGAAAGAGAGAAACAAAGTAAATTAGTAATTAAAGGGCTCAAGCTAGCATGATGAATGAATTGCATGAATCATGAAGCAAACCACATACCCAGTTCCGCCCGAACTGATATAAGTTGGAGCTGCCTTGATGGTGTGGCACACCTTCCATTTGGGCACGTTTGTCCTTGGCCGCGTTGTGGACGGCTAGCCATTCTTTTGAGCACCACTCATTGACCAACACCTCCCAACAATCCATCCGATCCGCACACCATCTCGGAGGCGCCTAAGTTAGCAAATAGAAACTTGAGCGCTACGGCTATGAATTACTAAATGAAGGAAGTAAGTACAAGGCCTTAAGAATTACCTTCATGTACTGCTCCTTACTCAGGAACTTATCGCGGCACGCCGGCTTGGGCTTCTTGATACCACGCAAGGCGTAGTAGTCTCGAACAGCCTGCACCCGAGCCTCGTGCCGTAAGTTCTGTAGTAGGCGCTTGCAGACGTTCTCGATAACATTTGCCGCCTCCTCCTCGTATCCCTCCTCACACCTGTAGAATGTCTGCAATCAAATGAGACAATATTGATTAGTACAATTAATAACTAGCTAGTTGAAGATTTTTAAATGTGTAAAGGAGAAATTACCCAGAACTTTCTGATCACCACGTCTGCCCTCGTGTCGCACAAGACACCGTCGATAATCTCACCCGGCGGGGCCGGGGCAGCCAAGTAGTGCTCCCAGCTCAATCCAAGCTCTGGAAGCCGACCCTCACCAGGCAACGTGACAAACCCCGGGAAGTTTTGCCGGCAAAGCACTCCAAGGACGGAGTTGGGCCGGCGGACACTATGATGGTGGTCCCAACCCCTACAGCATGACAAGGCCAACGCATTAGATATTTGAAGAAACGTGAATGCAGAAGGTACAAAAAGATTAAATGCACTTACCTCTCCCCATCAGGGAAAATCAACCACCTCTGCTCGCGGGTCGCCGGCACGGACGGGAGCCGTGTACAACCACGCTGGTAGACGGTGCCCCTTCCTCCTCAATATCAGTCGGCTCCCCGCCATCATCAGCATGGCCACTCGGCCCCTCAGGCTCATCCGGCCAGGTACCCCATCCAGACGTGTGCTCCTCCGGGGTCTCGTGGGCCGAAGGCCCGTCGACCCGAGGCTCGTGGGCCGAAGGCTCGTGGACCGGAGTCCGTGTAGCCTCCTCCTCGGACGAGTCCACCCTAGCAGTCACGTGCTCGGGTGAAACAGCTAGGGGTGGCGGCGAGGAAGGCGCCCTAGCAGTCACCCTACCTCCTCTCCCGCGACCACGTGCTCCAACTCCTCTCTTCTTCCCTCCCTTACCTCGTCCCCTGCTGGGCACCGCTGTCGACGAAGAAGGGCCCGGCGGTGTCGCCATACTGTCCAGCAACGCTCGGCGGAGAGGTGCGTGTGGAATGGAAGACCTCCCACCACGCGCCGACGAAGAAGGGGCCTCGGAGCGCTCCCGACCAGCGCCCACCATCTTTCAACACCTGCCATGACAAAAAACGAAATTAGTACAACATAAAAAAATACCGACATGAATAATAATATGTATATCACTTAAGTGTATCATCATCAAGTACAACATAAAAAAATTGAATACCTGACACTACTAATAATCTCGATCACTATCATCAATAAATGCATAATCATCATCATCACTATAATCAATGACGGGCTCATAGGGTTCAGTGGCATCAACATGTGGAAGGCCACCTTGACGTAATCGGTCAAGCATTGACAGGTCATCCGCAGCAGTAACCTCTTCTTGTTCCGGCTCTTCTTGTTCCTCCTCTGGGTTGATGTCGGATTCACTGTCGCTGTCTACTTCAATGTTTTGGGGTGAAGTATAGCGGTTCTTGAAATGCTTTTTGGAAAGACGTGTCTCTTGGAAGAATTCTCCTTCATATGTGTCTGGGTTAATGTGAGGTTCATAATCCTCTTCCTTTGGGGGAGATAGTCTAGCACGTGGCGGCACTTCATAAACGACATCCCAACCTTTCAGATTTGGATTAGTTTGGCAGGCCCACGGTAGATAGAATACTTGGGTCGCCTGTTGAGCCGTAATATAGACATCAGGAACATCTAAATGGGTGCTTTGTTTGATTTCAACTAGCCCTATATGTTCATGAGTCCTTCTAGTCTCCTTCGGCTGAAACCAATAACATTTGAAGAGTACGACATTCGGTGGGTTGTCACCATAGAATAGAAGTTCATAAATTGCTTCAACTCTCCCATAATACTCGGTACCTCCTTCGCCGATAGCAGATACACAACAATTTGTAGACTTTCGGTCGGCCATAGATAGCTCTTTGCCATAGGTACGAAAGCGATACCCGTTGATGTCGTATTTGTCAAATGAACGGACCTTATAGTCAAAACCATTAGCGACTTGTCTCAATTCGGCGTCCATAGACTCTGAATTAGCCTACAAGTTTAATACGAAAGGATTGTTGCATTAGGCAGAAATTAGCGAATGAAATGAAATGGTCTAATAGAAATTACCGTTTGTTTGAACCAAGAGATGAAACCGGGATAGCCGCCTCCTTGCTTTGCGAGAAGCTCATACTCTTCGACGGAATCCTTTTGGATCACCGCTCCATACGAGAATATGGCGACGTGTCGACTGTATGAAATATCCAGGAATAAGAGCAGTTCAAAGCAAATAGAAGTTGCGAAACAATGTACCGAGAACTTACTCGATGTACGGCCGCACTTCTGTCAGGTTGTTGAAGATATACAACGTAATGGTCCGCCATTCTTCGTTATCCAAAGATACTGGTTTCGAAACCACTGGCTGGTGCGAGATTCCCTTTGAATAGGCTGAGGTTGGATCCACCCTTTTGAGGTTCGTCAGCATTGTACCGAGGCTTCGGATTATGCAAATGACGATTTTTGGCTTCGTAGTGTGCTGTCACGAAGTTTGCCGCCTCCTCAGTGATGAATGCCTCAGCCATCGATGCTTCAATTCTATGTTTATTTTTACATTTTTGTCGAAGCGTCTTCTGCATCCTCTCAGTTGGGTAGCACCAATGATTTTGCACGGGCCCCCCCCAATCTTGCCTCGGTCGGGAGATGCAAAATCAAATGCTGCATTGGATTAAAGAAGCCCGGTGGAAAGATCTTCTCTAACTTGCAGATCAACTCCGGCGCCAACTCTTCCATTTCTTCTAGCACGCCAGGCGATAGTTCTTTCGCACAAAGAACACGGAAGAAATAGCTGAGTTCTGCCAGTACTAGCCATTCATCCTCAGGGATGAAGCCACGCAACATCACCGGCATTACCCGCTCAATCCATATGTGCCAATCATGACTCTTGAGACCAAATATCTTCAATTTATCAAGACTCGCTCCCCTCTTTAGATTCGCTGCATACCCATCGGGGAACATCAACTGCATTTTCACCCACAAGATAATTTCCCTCATAGCTGGCCTTCCAAGATTGAACCATGCCTTTGGCTTCGTCCAGTTCTGCTTTCCTTTCGGTTCTTTCATGTTTTGTAACGGCCTATCACATAGCGCCTCCAGATCGACTCTAGCCTTAGTATTATCCTTTGACTTCCCATCTATGCCGAACAATGTACCAAAAAGTGCCTCGGCGATATTCTTCTCAGTGTGCATCACGTCGATGTTGTGTGGGCAAAGGAGGTCTTTGAAGTAAGGCAGATCCCATAAGCATGTCTTGTGAGTCCAGGCGTGCTTAGAATTATACCCCTTGAAGTACCCTGGACGCTCTGGATCTGGCTCGAGAGCGTTTAACTGATCCAGGGTCTGTTGGCCTGTCAACGCAGGTGGTGCAGAGTTTTTGACAACTCTACCTCTGATGAAGTTCTTCTTGTCTTTCCTGAACTTATGGCGAGGATCCAGGAACTGTCTATGCATGTCGAAGCAAGAAAACTTGCGACCGGCCTGAAGCCAACGAAACTCAAGAGCTCCCTTGCATGTGGGGCACGGGAACCTTCCATGCACACACCAGCCAACGAATAGCGCATACGCCGGCAAGTCATGCGTCGAGTACATGTACCAGACACGCATTATGAAGTTCCGTTTGCTATAGGCGTCGTATGTCTTGAACCCATTATCCCAGGCTTCTTGCAATTCGTCCTTAAGCGGCTGCATGTACACATTCATATTTTTCCCCGGATAGTTGGGCCCTGGAATTATCAACGTCAGGAAAATGTTCTTTCTTTGCATAATCTGTCCGGGGGGGAGATTGAGTGGAAAGACAAATACGGGCCAACAACTGTATTGGGCTGCCGTCAGACCAAACACACTGAACCCATCCGTGCTGATGCCGACTCGAGGATGCCTCGGATCTGCCGCTTTGTCAGCATGTAATTCATCAAACTTTTTCCACGCAACACCATCCGATGTGTGTACGATCATCAGATTCCCATCTGCATCTAGTTCGGTTCTTTTGCCCGTTTTGTGCCATGTCATCTGTCTGGCCGTCTCTTCGACCATGAAAAGACGTTGAAGTCTTGGTACGATTGGCATATACCGAAGAACACTAACGGGGATTTTGGTCTGTGTCTTCTCACCCATACCGTTGTCTACCACAACATACCTGGAAGACTTGCAAATGGGACAATAGTTCAAGTCCGCATAGTCAAGCCTAAATAAGACACATCCTTTCTCACAGGCATGTATCTTCTCATAGGGCATCTTCAGTGCACGGAGGATTTTGTCCGACTGGTACAGGTTTGCAGGCATTACATGGCCTTTGGGTAGAAAGCGTCCAAATACTGTCATCATTGCGTCGTAGCATTCTCTGCCCAAGTTGAACTGAGCCTTCAGAGCCATTACTTGTGAGATGGCATCCAACTGACAAAGCTCAGTGTGCTCGTGGAGCGGACGTTTTGAAGACTCCAACATTTCATTGAAGGCCTTTGCAGATTCCTCCATCTCCTCGTCCGAATCCCGAGCATCATCGAAGTCTTGCACCATGTTTTCCATCCCGGTACCATGCTCGTCGGTGCGACGACGATCCACCTCAGCTCGGTCACGTTGGGCAGACTCACCATGATATGTCCACACCGTATAATCGGGCGTAAAACCACTCTTCTGCAGGTGTTTGCCCATTTCAGCCTCTGTCCTCTTTTCCCAATTGCCGCACCGTAAACAGGGGCACCAGGTTTTCCTCTGGCCATTTGCAAATGCGGCTTGCACAAACCCCTTGGTTTTTGTGAACCATTCAGTGCTCCATTTGTTCTGACCAGTGTGACCGGTGTACATCCACGCACGATCACTCATCTTGACTTTCAGAGCTACTGGACACACAACAAATATATATTATATATATATATATATAATTCACCATGTATATATTCATCAGTTGATCTACTTTGTCAATTTTATTACGTCCATGCAACCTACACTCTAATAGGTAATGATAGGTCCTAATCCCACCCGAGTATGTGTAGATTGGGTTCATTTTCCCATGCTATGCTCCGGATCCGACGCAAAATTTCGGCAGCACCTCCCCGCTGTTCTCCCGATACACGTCTTTGCAATAAACAGAGAGGATGTGTACCCGGAGAACAACAGGGGAGGCACTGACAAAATTTATGCGTCGGATCCGGAGCAAAGCATATGGGAAAACGAACCCAATCTACACATACTCGGGCTGTCCATGGATAGCGTTGGACAATTCGAAAGAATCACGGTTATAAATATGCAAATGCATGCATATTTATAACTATAACGCTTTCGAACGGGAGACACATATTGGTTACGCATACTGATGATTCAAGACAGATATATAGCTAGCTATCAAGTTTCATCGGCACGAACACCAGAACAGAGCCAATAATTAAGGGGGGAGGAGGACATGTCATTTGTGCTCACCCACGAACGAAGGGGCAGAGCTCGTCAAACGCACGGGGAGGTCGTCGAACACCAAACCTCGCAGCGATGAAACAACTGCATATTTAAATCTACCCGATCAACACAATTATATATGATGTTTTTCATAACAAAATCAAAAAATATATGACCTAATTCATAATTCACAAATATATGACCCCGTCGGCCTCTGGTGTCGTGGGTGTCGTGTCGGGGTCGGGGTGCTGTTTCGGGGCCGGCTTGTCAGGGTGGTCAGGGTCGGGGTCGGGGTGTGGTGTCAGGGTGTCGGGGGTCGGGGTGTCGTGCCGGGGTGTCGGGGTGGCGTGTAGGGGTCGGGGTGTCAGGGTGTCGGGGTCGGGGTTGTTGGGGATCGTTGCAGAAATTAAAAAAATTCTATGCATCACCAAGATCAATCTATGGAGTAACTAGCAACGAGAGAGAGGGGGGTGCATCTTCATACCCTTGAAGATCGCGAGGCGGAAGCGTTGCAAGAACGCGGTTGGAGGAGTCGTACACGTAGAGATTCAGATCGCGGTCGATTCCGATCTTAGCACCGAACAACGGTGCCTCCGCGTTCAACACACGTGCAGCCCAGTGACGTCTCCTGCACCTTGATTCAGCAAGGAGGAGGGAGAGGTTGAGGAAGAAGGCTCCAGCGGCAGCACGACGACGTGGTGGTGATGGAGTGGCAGTTCTCCGGCAGGGCTTCGCCAAGCTCACGCGGAGGAGGAGAGGTGTTGGGGAGGGGAGGGGCTGTGCCTTGGATGTCGTGCTGCAGCCCTCCATCCACCCCTCTATATATAGGGAGAAGGGGGAAGGGGGCCGGCCCCTCTAGATGAGATCTAGAGGGGGGCCGCGGCCAAGGGGGAGGGGGCTTGCCCCCCAAGCAAGGGGGGCGCCCCCTTTAGGGTTCCCCCCCAACCCTAGGCGCATGGGCCCTAAGGGGGGATGGCGCCCAGCCCACTTAGGGGCTGGTTCCCTTCCACCTACAGCCCATAAGGCCCTCCGGGGCAGGTGGACCCTCCCGGTGGACCCCCGGAACCCCTCCGGTGGTCCCGGTACAATACCGGTATACCCCCGAATATTTCCGGTGACCGTATGATGACTTCCCATATATAAATCTTCACCTCCGGACCATTCCGGAACTCCTCGTGACGTCCGGGATCTCATCCGTGACTCCAAACAACATTCGGTAATCACACACAAATCTTCCTTATAACCCTAGCGTCATCGAACCTTAAGTGTGTAGACCCTACCACTACTAGGAAAAGGGCTATAGATAATATGGACACTAATGGTGCACCACACATGTGGTGCGCCACTACTATATACTAATGGCGCACCATGTGTTGGTACGCCATTAGTGTCCAAATACTAATGGCGCACCACATCCACGGTGCGCCACTACTAACATTTTTTTTTTATTTTTTTTCAAAACTAGTAATGGCGCACCAGGGATAGTGCGCCATTACTAGTTTAACTAGTAATGGCGCACCACACCCTTGGTGCGCCACTACTAACATTTTTTTTTCAAAACTAGTAGGGGCGCACCAGGAGACAGTGCGCCATTACTAGTTTTAACTAGTAATGGCGCACCACACCCTCGGTGCGCCACTACTAACAATTTTTTTTAAAGTTAGTAATGGCGCACCGTGGGTGTGGTGCGCCATTACTATAGTAATGGCGCACCACACCCACGGTGCGCCATTACTAACTTTCCCCAAAAATTCCACCGAATGCACCCCCCCTCCGTGGACCGCCTTTTCAGTTTTAGAAAAAATAAAAGAAAATGATGGAAATGTCAATAAAATAAAATAAAATAAGTTTCCCATATGATATGTGGTCTAGTTGTTGGGAAAATTTACAAATATGAATTTCAACTTTATTTGCAAAATCTCTCTGGAATTTGTAAAATGGGCATAACTTTTGCATACGAACTCGGATTAAAAAGTTTTTTATATGAAAAATCATCTACTCCAAAAGTTACATACGATTTGAACCGGGGGAACTTTGTTCAACATCTTCAAAATCCCCAAAAACCTGACAGAACGAAAGATACAGGGCTTTTAAGATCTAGAGGGGGGAAAATGAAAAAATATTCAAACTTACTAGTGGCGAACCATTTGCCATGTGCGCCACTAGTAACAGGAAAAAATTGGTTTCAAAAAAACCTTTTTTTGGGATTTTTTTTAAAAATATGATACGTAATATGACCGGGAAGTTTGAAATATTTTTTCAAAATTTCATCACACTCATGAACATGAACATGAACAAAGTCCTAGACAACAACAAGGTTTAATAGGATTGATATGCTAGATATATCAACAAGTGCCTGTGAAGTGAGCTGGTGCTGGGTTTGGATAGAACTTTGAAGTTACGCGTGATTGGGCTAGAGTAATGTGAGGATGGGTGACCTTTCGGGAAGTTTGACCGCGGAGTGCGATTTGACTTGAGATTAAGCATATTGACCCGAGATTAAGCCATAGTGACCTGAGATTAAGAAAAAAACGAAAAAAAAATTTGAAAAAATATTTCTGAAAAAAATTAAAAAAAATGTTAGTAATGGCGCACTTATATGTGGTGCGCCATTACTAAGTCAGATAGTAATGGCGCACCGTGTGATGTACTAATGGCGCACTGCCTGGTGCGCCATTAGTATACCAGATACTAATGGCGCACCTGTGGTGCGCCATTAGTAAAAAATTCTAATGGCGTGATGCTAGTGGCGCACCTGTAGTGCGCCATTAGTAGGCAAAACAGGTGCGCCACTAGCAGGCCTTTTCCTAGTAGTGTACGGGTTCGGGAATCATGCTGACATGACCGAGACAGCTCTCTAGCCAATAACCAACAACGGGATCTGGATACCCATGTTGGCCCCCACATGTTCCACGATGATCTCATCGGATGAACCACGATGTCGAGGATTCAAGCAATCCCGTATACAATTCCCTTTGTCAATCGGTACGTTACTTGCTCGAGATTCGATCGTCGGTATCCCAATACCTCGTTCAATCTCGTTACGCGCAAGTCACTTTACTCATTCCGTAATGCATGATCCCGTGACTAACTACTTAGTCACATTGAGCTCATTATGATGATGCATTAGCGAGTGGGCCCAAAGATACCTCTCGATCATACGGAGTGACAAATCCCAGTCTCGATCCGTGCCAACCCAACAGACACTTTCGGAGATACCTGTAGTGCACCTTTATAGCCACCCAGTTACGTTGTGACGTTTGGTACGCCCAAAGCATTCCTACGGTATCCGGGAGTTGCACGATCTCATGGTCTAAGGAAATGATACTTGACATTAGAAAAGCTTTAGCAAACGAACTACACGATCTAGTGCTATGCTTAGGATTGGGTCTTGTCCATCACATCATTCTCCTAATTATGTGATCCCGTTATCAATGACATCCAATGTCCATGGTCAGGAAACCGTAACCATCTATTGATCAACGAGCTAGTCAACTAGAGGCTCACTAGGGACATGTTATGGTCTATGTGTTCACACATGTATTACGATTTCCGGATAACACAATTATAGCATGAACAATAGACAATTATCATGAACAAGAAAATATAATAATAACCATTTTATTATTACCTCTAGGGCATATTTCCAACAGTCTCCCACTTGCACTAGAGTCAATAATCTAGTTACATTGTGATGAATCGTACACCCATAGAGTTCTGGTGTTGATCATGTTTCGCCCGTGGAAGAGGTTTAGTCAACGGATCTGCGACATTCAAATCCGTATGCACTTTACAAATATCTATGTCTCCATTTTGAACATTTTCACGAATGGAGTTGAAGCGACGCTTGATGTGCCTGGTCTTCTTGTGAAACCTAGGCTCCTTGGCAAGGGCAATTGCTCCAGTGTTGTCACAGAAGAGAGTCATCGGCCCCGATGCATTGGGAATAACTCCTAGGTCAGCAATGAACTCTTTCATCCAGATTGCTTCATGTGCTGCCTCCGAGGCTGCCATGTACTCCGCTTCACATGTAGATCCCGCCACGACGCTTTGCTTGCAAATGCACCAGCTGACTGCCCCACCATTCAAAATATACACGTATCCGGTTTGTGACTTAGAGTCATCCAGATCTGTGTCGAAGCTAGCATCGACGTAACCCTTTACGACGAGCTCTTCGTCACCTCCATAAACGAGAAACATATCCTTAGTCCTTTTCAGGTACTTCAGGATGTTCTTGACCGCTGTCCAGTGTTCCATGCCGGGATTACTTTGGTACCTTCCTACAAAACTTACGGCAAGGTTTACATCAGGTCTGGTACATAGCATGGCATACATAATAGACCCTATGGCCGAGGCATAGGGGATGACACTCATCTTTTCTCTATCTTCTGCCGTGGTCGGGCATTGAGCCGTGCTCAATCTCACACCTTGCAATACAGGCAAGAACCCCTTCTTGGACTGATCCATATTGAACTTCTTCAATATCTTGTCAAAGTATGTGCTTTGTGAAAGACCTATGAGGCGTCTCGATCTATCTCTATAGATCTTGATGCCTAATATGTAAGCAGCTTCTCCAAGGTCCTTCATTGAAAAACACTTATTCAAGTAGGCCTTTATGCTTTCCAAGAATTCTATATCAGTTCCCATCAATAGTATGTCATCAACATATAATATGAGAAATGCTACGGAGCTCCCACTCACTTTTTTGTAAACACAGGCTTCTCCATAAGTCTGTGTAAACCCAAACGCTTTGATCATCTCATCAAAGCGAATGTTCCAACTCCGAGATGCCTGCACCAGCCCATAGATTGAGCACTGGAGCTTGCATACCTTGTCAGCATTCTTAGGATCGACAAAACCTTCCGGCCGCATCATATACAATTCTTCCTTAAGGAAGCCGTTAAGGAATGCCGTTTTGACGTCCATTTGCCATATTTCATAATCGTAGAATGCGGCAATTGCTAACATGATTAGGACGGACTTCAGCTTCGCTACGGGTGAGAAGGTCTCATCGTAGTCAACTCCTTGAACTTGTCGATAACCCTTAGTGACAAGCCGAGCTTTATAGATGGTAACATTTCCATCCGCGTCCGTCTTCTTCTTAAAGATCCATTTATTTTCTATCGCTCGCCGATCATCGGGCAAGTCTGTCAAAGTCCATACTTTGTTTTCATACATGGATCCTATCTCGGATTGCATGGCTTCAAGCCATTTGTTGGAATCTGGGGCCGCCATTGCTTCTTCATAGTTCGAAGGTTCACCGTTGTCCAACAACATGATTTCCAGGACAGGGTTGACGTACCACTCTAGTGCGGAATGTGTCCTTGTGGACCTACGAAGCTCAGTGGTAACTTGATCATGATCGTCATCATTAACTTCCTCTCTAGTCGGTGCAGGCACCATAGAAACATTTTCTTGTGCTGCGCTACTTTCTGGTTCGAGAGGGGTCATCTCATCAAGTTCCACTTTCCTCCCACTTACTTCTTTCGAGAGAAACTCTTTCTCCAGAAAGGACCCGTTCTTGGCAACGAAGATCTTGCCTTCGGATCTGAGGTAGAAGGTATACCCAATGGTTTCCTTAGGGTATCCTATGAAGACGCATTTTTCTGACTTGGGTTCGAGCTTTTCAGGTTGAAGTTTCTGACATAAGCATCGCATCCCCAAACTTTAAGAAACGACAGCTTAGGTTTCTTTCCAAACCATAATTCATACCGTGTCGTCTCAACGGATTTCGACGGAGCCCTATTTAAAGTGAATACGGTAGTCTCTAAAGCATAACCCTAAAATGATAGCGGTAGATCGGTAAGAGACATCATAGATCGCACCATATCCAATAGAGTGCGATTACGACGTTCGGACACACCATTACTGTTGAGGATATAGACCTTAGAGTCACCCGCCAGGAGGGGCCGGGTTACTCGTACGGTCGTTGCCAGAAGCCCGGAGCCAAGTTTCAAGACGATGGGCCAGAGATGGGCTGAGACCCGGATATGGCTTAAGGCCTGTAGTTGCAATCATTATTATAGTAGAACTTGTAGTGTAAGGCAAGTATAGTTTAGAGTCCGAGCCGGACACTCTTATGAGCCGGCCGGGACTCTAAGGGCTGCTGGGCGTTTTCCTCCCTATATAAAGGGACGACCCGGCAGCGGTTCAAGGGCGACAACAAGATCATCGAGAGCCGGGGATAGCTGCTTAGCTCCTGGCGATCGTAACCCTAATCAATATCACCTCAAACTGGACGTAGGCTTTTACCTTCACTGTAAGGGGCCGAACCAGTATAAACCCTCGTGTTCCTTGTCCCACATAACCCCTTCAAGCTTCCTAGTTGCGATGGCTCCACGACTAAGTCCTAGCTCAAGGACATCTGCCGTGACAATTCCACGACAATTACGCTGAGGTGTTCCGGGCGGCGTGAGTTGTGAAACAATTCCACATTTCCTTAAGTGTGTGCCAAATTCGTGACTCAAATATTCCCCTCCACGATCTGATCATAAGAACTTTATTTTCCTGCCACGTTGATTCTCAACCTCACTCTAAAATTCCTTGAACTTTTCAAAGGTCTCAGACTTGTGTTTCATTAAGTAGACATACCCATATCTACTTAAGTCATCAGTGAGGGTGAGAACATAACGATAGCCACCGCGAGCCTCAACGCTCATTGGACCGCACACATCAGTATGTATGATTTCCAATAAGTTGGTTGCTCGCTCCATTGTTCCGGAGAACGGAGTCTTGGTCATTTTGCCCATGAGGCATGGTTCACACGTGTCAAATGATTCATAATCAAGAGACTCCAAAAGTCCATCTGCATGGAGTTTCTTCATGCGTTTGACACCAATGTGACCAAGGCGGCAGTGCCACAAGTATGTGGGACTATCATTATCAACCTTACATTTCTTGGCATTCACACTATGAATATGTGTAACATCACGTTCGAGATTCACTAAGAATAAACCATTGACCAGCGGGGCATGACCATAAAACATATCTCTCATATAAATAGAACAACCATTATTCTCGGATTTAAATGAGTAGCCATCTCGCATCAAACGAGATCCAGATACAATGTTCATGCTCAAAGCTGGCACTAAATAACAATTATTGAGGTTTAAAACTAATCCCGTAGGTAAATGTAGAGGCAGCGTGCCGACGGCGATCACATCGACCTTGGAACCATTCCCGACGCGCATCGTCACCTCGTCCTTCGCCAGTCTTCGCTTATTCTGCAGCTCCTGTTTTGAGTTACAAATATGAGCAACCGCACCGGTATCAAATACCCAGGAGCTACTATGAGTACTGGTAAGGTACACATCAATAACATGTATATCACATATACCTTTGGTGTTGCCGGCCTTCTTGTCCGCTAAGTACTTGGGGCAGTTCCGCTTCCAGTGACCGTTTCCCTTGCAATAAAAGCACTCAGTCTTAGGCTTGGGTCCATTCTTTGTCTTCTTCCCAGCAGCTTGCTTACTGGGCGCGGCAACTTCCTTGCCGTCTTTCTTGAAGCTCTTTTTACCCTTGCCTTTCTTGAACTCAGTGGTCTTATTCACCATCAACACTTGATGTTCCTTTTTGATCTCCACCTCCGCTGATTTCAGCATCGAATATACCTCAGGAATGGTTTTCTCCATCCCCTGCATATTGAAGTTCATCACAAAGCTCTTGTAGCTAGGTGGAAGCGACTGAAGGATTCTGTCAACGACCGCGTCATCCGGGAGATTAACTCCCAGATGAGACAAGCGGTTGTGCAACCCAGACATTTTGAGTATGTGTTCGCTGACGGAACTATTCTCCTCCATCTTACAACTGTAGAACTTGTCGGAGACTTCATATCTCTCGACCTGGGCATGATCTTGGAAAACCATTTTCAGCTCTTGGAACATCTCATATGCTCTGTGCTGCTCGAAAGGCTTTTGGAGCCTCGGTTCTAAGCTGTAAAGCATGCCGCACTGAACCAGGGAGTAATCATCAACATGTGTTTGCCAGGCGTTCATAACGTCTTGGTTTGCTGGGACGGGTGCTTCACCTAGCGGTGCTTCAAGGACATATTCTTTCTTGGCAGCTATGAGGATGATCCTCAAGTTCCGGACCCAGTCCGTATAGTTGCTACCATCATCTTTCAGCTTGGTTTTCTCTAGGAACGCGTTGAAGTTGAGGTTGACATTAGCGTGGGCCATTTGATCTACAAGACATATTGTAAAGATTTTAGACTAAGTTCATGATAATTAAGTTCATCTAATCAAATTATTAAAGAACTCCCACTCAGACAGACATCCCTCTAGTCATCTAAGTGATACATGATCCGAGTCAACTAAGCCGTGTCCGATCATCACGTGAGACGGACTAGTCATCATCGGTGAACATCTTCATGTTGATCGTATCTGCTATACGACTCATGTTCGACCTTTCGGTCTCTTGTGTTCCGAGGCCATGTCTGTCCATGCTAGGCTCGTCAAGCAACCTAAGTGTACTGCGTGTATAAATCTGGCTTACACCTGTTGTATGCGAACGTTAGAACCTATCACACCCGATCATCATGTGGTGCTTCGGAACAACGAACCTTCGCAATGGTGCACAGTTAGGGGGAACACTTTCTTGAAATTTTAGCGAGGGATCATCTTATTTATGCTACCGTCGTTCTAAGCACATAAGATGTGAAACATGATAAACATCACATGCAATCAAATAGTGACATGATATGGCCAATATCATTTTGCTCCTTTTGATCTCCATCTTCGGGGCGCCATGATCATCATCATCACCGGCGTGACACCATGATCTCCATCATCGTGTCTTCATGAAGTTGTCTCGCCAACTATTACTTCTACTACTATGGCTAACGGTTAGCAATAAAGTAAAGTAATTACATGACGTTTCCGTTGACACGCAGGTCATAAAGGGACGACCCGGCAGCGGTTCAAAGGCGACAACAAGATCATCGAGAGCCGGGGATAGCTGCTTAGCTCCTGGCGATCGTAACCCTAATCAATATCACCTCAAACTGGACGTAGGCTTTTACCTTCACTGTAAGGGGCCGAACCAGTATAAACCCTCGTGTTCCTTGTCCCACATAACCCCTTCAAGCTTCCTAGTTGCGATGGCTCCACGACTAAGTCCTAGCTCAAGGACATCTGCCGTGACAATTCCACGACAGTTGGCGCCCACCGTGGGGCCAGCGCACGGTGGATTTGAGTTCTTGAAGGGCAGCTTCAAAGGGCTCAAGGGATACACTGTGGGCCGGATGACCAAGAGTCGTCGCGGCAAGCTCTACATCGACGATGCAGACTGGGGCCCCGACGCCGGCTCAGTTGAGTACGGGTACCGGATCCCCTTCGGCGGAATTCATGTCTTCATTGGCAAGATTGGCGAGCCAGGCCCTGAGCCAGATCTCTGCGCCGATCTCATTGAAACGGCTCAGCGCGCACGACCCGCCCGGGCCCGGCCTGCCTTAAGGCGCGCTTTTGTGGGATGCATCCATGGAGGGCCCTCTGATCCATCTGGGTCTGGTGATGAGGCGGCCGCCGGCTCTGACGGCGAGTCGGCCACTGATGAGTCAAACTCGTTGTACCAGCTTCAAGACGGCAGGCTCATGGGTTGTTCCGATGGCGACAGTATTCCGGACCTTTTGGAGCCGCCAAGTCAGGTTGGAGTTTTTATGGCTGGGGCGCAGCCTGTTCAGAACCCCACTACTGGATCGGGAAACCCGGTGCCTTCCCCGGCTCAGGTGCTGATGGATCTCACGGACAAGATGACGGCCCTGTTAACCGCCACGGTTGACCCGGCGGATCAAGCTCAGCATGATGCAGAGGTGGCACAGTTAAAATTGGACCTGATAAAAGCTAAAGAGGATCTTGCAGCGGAAGGGATCAGGCTGGCTGCGGAGCGGGCGGCTCTCGACGCCCGGACTCAGCTGATTCAGGCGCAGTCCTTCCAACTCACGATGGATCAGAACGCGGCCAATGAGGTCATGAGAAGTAGGCATCAGAAGTCCCAGTCTCGACTCCCGCCGGTTTACGATCCACGCAATCTCTTCAACACGCCGGGTGCAGGGTCTAGTAACCCGCCAGGGGTCATTGCGCCCGGGTCTGGACCCTTTATTCAGCCACAAGTGATGGGGCCTCCCCAGGTGCCCCCTGCCCCGCCTCAGTATGTGCCAATACCCCCGGGTCATTATGATAACCCGCTGGAGAACATGGTGGCTGCGGCAGCACGACTGGCGGCTCTTCCCGTTGACGGCGATGCTCCGGCGTTCATCGAAACCCGCCGGGTCAGGGAGCTCCTGCAGACGGCACTGGCACAGCAAGAGGCGTACTCCTACAGCCGGGACAGGATCCACTCGACCCCTCGTCCAGGCCAGAGCCCGAGTTACAGCTGACACATGGTCTCAGCAACCGGCTCAAGTAATGTCCGACGCCATGACCCGCCCCCTGGCCATGGCCCGGCTCATAATGGAGCCTTATACACAGCAGACCAAGCGCGGCAAGAGGCGGAGCATGTGCCTCAATTGACGGCTTACCAGGCCCCCCCGGCTTATCCGACGACTTCCGTTGATGTGGGTATCCCTACCAGGACCAGGGGTGTCCCTTGCTTGGTGCCAGCTATCTGTAATGAACGTCTACCTAAGGACTTCAAGGGCCCTAGGAAGGTGCCTAACTATACAGCTGACTTACAACCCGCGGCCTGGATTGAGAGTTATGAGATGGCTATGGAACTGCTGGAGGTCAGCGAGGCCGCCATGGCCAAGTACTTCACCATGATGTTAGATGGAACTGCCCGCATGTGGTTGAAAGGGCTGCCACCAAATTCCATTGGGTCTTGGGCTGAGCTGAAAGCCCGGTTCATCCAAAATTTCAAAGATACCTGTAGGCAATCTATGTCAATTATGGATTTGACTAACTGTAAGCAGCAGGAGGGTGAATCCATGACCCATTGGGTTCGCCGGGTCAAGGAGATCATACATTCATCAGATAAGATGGATGCCGGCTCTGCAGTCTTAATGCTGGAACAGAACTGTCGCTTTGTGCCCTTTAAGATGAAACTCGTGTGGCTTAAACGTGACTGCACCGATATGGGTACACTAATGGCGGCTCTTGTCAAGTACGCTGATTCCGATGGTACCAAGGATCCCCCTTCAGATGATGAAAGGACAGGGAAGGGAAAGAGGAACGACAATGGCAAGGGTCCTCAGTTTAACCCGGGGAACCAAGGAGGAGGCAAGCGTAAGGCCGATGGCAGCCTAGAGTTTGTAGCCAACGCCAACTCCCAAGGTAATAACCAACGACGCAAGGGGAGGCCCCCTCCCCGAGGCGGCGGGTCAGGTCCAACGCTGGAGCAGCTGTTGAATGAACCTTGTCCAAGGTATGGCTCTAGAGAGAAGCCAGCGACTCATCTGTGGAAGGATTGTGCGATCATGAAGGCCTTTAAGAGCTACAATGGCCCGGGCGGCGGCTCAGGCGCCGGCGGCTTTCATGGCCCGGGCGGCGGCTCAACTTCCGGTCCTCAGAACGGTCAAGGGGGCTTTAATCAACAGTCTGGTCAGGGTCATCAACAGCAGCAGGGGGGTTACCAGACCAACCCAAAGCAGCTTAGCGGTGGACAGTATCATGTGTTCACCACTAGTTTGTGCAAACGAGATCAGAAGCTTCACAAGAGGGCTGTGAATGCTGTTGAGCCGGCAGTTCCACGCTACTTGCGGTGGTCTGAGCAGCCTATAGTATGGAGTAGGGAGGATCACCCTCCCCGGGTGGATAACCCGGGCCACTTGGCCTTAGTGGTAGCCCCTCAGGTGGAGGTTACAAGTTCACAAAGGTACTCATGGATGCAGGCAGTAGCATCAACATCCTCTATTATGAGACTTTTCGCCGTATGGGGTTGGTTGATAAGAACCTCAGCCAGTCAAACACTATCTTCCATGGTGTGGTACCTGGTAAGTCGGCTTATCCAGTTGGCAAGATCGAATTGGAAGTGGCTTTTGGTGATGAGAACAACTACAGGGTGGAGAAATTGACCTTTGAGGTGGTCAAGATAAGAAGTCCATACCATGCTATATTTGGACGGCCGGCTTACGCCAAGTTCATGGCACGGCCGTGTTATGTGTACTTACAGCTCAAGATGCCGGGTCACAATGGGACCATTACGGTTCACGGCAGCCGGAAAGTGGCTCTGGAGTGTGAGGAAGGTGATGCAGCTTATGCATAGTCTGTTTGTGCTACAGAGGAGTTGAAGTTTTACAAAGACAATGTCGACCCAACAGATATGACCTCTCTGAAAAAGCCGACTACGGAGACTAAGCCGGCGATGAAATTTAAGTCGGCTGATGAAACTAAATTTGTTGATTTTGTTCCAGGAGATTCATCTCAGCAGTTTAGCATCAGTGCCAATCTGGATCCAAAATAGGAAAGCGCGCTCATCGAGTTCATCCGTGAGAATAGGGACATCTTCGCATGGAAACCTTCTGACATGCCAGGTGTACCTAGAGAACTCGCTGAGCATACTCTCAATGTTGATCCAAAATTTAAGCCGGTCAGACAGTTTCTCCGACGGTTTAATGAAGAGAGGCGGAAAGCTATTGGTGAAGAAGTGGCCCGGCTCTTGGCAGCCGGGTTCATCGTTGAAGTCTTTCACCTAGAGTGGTTGGCTAACCCGGTGCTCGTGCTCAAGAAGAACGACACCTGGCGGATGTGTGTGGACTACACGGACTTGAATAAGGCGTGTCCGGCTGATCCTTTTGCCCTCCCCCGTATTGAGCAAATCATTGATGCTACAGCAGGTTGTGCACGCTTAAGTTTCTTGGATGCTTATTCCGGGTATCATCAGATTAAGATGGCAGTTAAGGACCAGGAGAAGACGGCGTTCATCACTACTTTCGGAGCCTTCTGCTATGTGTCTATGCCCTTTGGACTCAAGTGTGCACAGGCGACTTACCAGCGTTGTGTACAGAACTGTCTTCATAAACAGATCGGGCGCAATGTTCATGCTTAGGTGGATGATATTGTGGTCAAATCCATCAAAGAGGAAACCCTGATAGATGATTTAAGGGAAACCTTTGATAATCTCCGGGTCTATAAGATGATGCTTAACCCGGCCAAGTGTGTTTTTGGTGTTCCTGCAGGCAAGCTACTGGGCTTCTTGGTCTCTGACAGAGGCATTGAGGCTAACCCGGAGAAGATCAAGGCCATCACCTCCCTAGCTAAGCCGGCGTGTATAAGTGACGTACATCGCTTGGCGGGTCGCATCACTGCTTTAAGCCGGTTTATAAGCCGTTTGGGTGAGAAGGCTATGCCCTTATATCAGTTGATGAAGAAAACTGATAACTTTGTCTGGAATGATGCGGCTAATACCGCTTTTGAGGAGTTGAAGAAGCAGCTGGCAGAGCCCCCGGTCCTTGCTGCTCCGGTTGATAAGGAGCCCTTGCTACTGTATGTGGCGGCAAACGCACGAGCCGTCAGCGTGGCTATTGTGGTGGAGCGCAAGGAGGCGGGTAAGGAGCATCCGGTTCAGCGGCCAGTTTACTATGTCAGCGAAGTGCTCATTGAGTCCAAGCAGCGGTACCCGCATTGGCAGAAGCTCGTATATGGTGTGTTCATGGCGAGCCGGAAGCTCAAGCATTATTTTCAGGGTCATCCCATCACTGTGGTCAGTTCTGCCCCTCTTGGTGATATTATTCAAAACAGAGAGGCCACAGGGAGAATTGCTAAGTGGGCTATAGAACTTGGACCTCATGGCCTCAAATATGTGCCACACACTGCTGTCAAATCTCAGGCTTTGGTGGATTTCATCAATGATTGGACGGAGTCACAAGTGCCTGAGCAAAAGCCGGATAACACTTATTGGACTATTCACTTTGATGGGTCCAGACAGCTGGAGGGCTCGGGGGCTGGCGTTGTATTGGCTTCCCCTAAGGGTGACAAGTTCCATTATGTGCTACAGTTGATGTTTCCTTGCACTAAGAATGCGGCTGAATACGAGGCGTTGCTCCACGGTCTTCGGGTGGCTAAGGAGATGAGCTTAAGCCGAGTAAGGTGCTTTGGTGACTCAGACTTGGTGGCTCAACAAGTATCAGGCACGTGGGATTCTAAGGATCCTCTCATGGTGGCTGATCGCCGCGAGGTTGATGCCATTGCTGGGCATTTTCAGGGATACCAAGTGGAGCACATTGATCGCAGGAAGAACGAGGCGGCTGATGCTTTAAGCCGGCTAGGCTCTCAGCGAAAGCCGGTGCCGCCTAACACTTTCCTGGATGTCCTGTATAACCCCTCGGTCAAGTTGCCTACAGAGGAGGACTTGGCTATCCCTGACCCGGAAGCCCGACTGGTGGCGGCTCTTCATGTCATAACCGACTGGACAATGCCATATCTGGCTTATATAACCCGGGGAGAGTTGCCTGAGGATGAAACTTTGGCCAGGCAAATAACCCGGCGGGCTAAGTCAATGATCGTCATCGATGGCGAGTTACATCATCGCAGTGTTTCAGGGGCATTTCAACGTTGTATCTCCCCTAGGGAAGGCCAAGAGATCTTGCGGGAGATCCATGAAGGGGATTGTGGCCATCATGCCGGCTCAAAATCCCTTGTAGCCAAGGCTTTCCGTCATGGTTTTTATTGGCTGACGGCTCATGCTGATGCAGAGGACTTGGTCAGTAAATGTGATGGTTGCCAAAGGTTCTCACGACGGGCTCATGTGCCGGCTCAGGAGTTGAGGATGATCCCAATCACTTGGCCCTTTGCGGTCTGGGGGCTTGATATGGTTGGGCCTTTTAAACGGTCCAAGGATAAGAAGACCCACCTCTTGGTGGCAGTTGACAAATTCACAAAGTGGGTGGAAGTTGAGCCAGTTAGATAGTGCGATGCAGCCACGGCGGTTCAATTTATGAAAAAGGTGATTTTCCGCTTTGGTTTTCCGCACAACATTATAACTGACAATGGCACCAATCTCTCCAAAGGCGCCATGGAAGAATTTTGTCAACGAGAGCATATCCAACTTGATGTTTCTTCAGTGGCTCAGCCTCAATCCAATGGTCAAGCTGAGCGAGCTAACCAAGAAATTCTGAAGGGTATCAAGCCCCGGCTTTTGGTCCCTTTGCAACGGACGCCGGGTTGTTGGGTGGAGGAGTTGCCCTCCGTTTTATGGAGCATCAACACTACTCCTAACAGGTCTACAGGCTTCACGCCTTTCTTCATGGTCTATGGAGCAGAAGCAGTCCTCCCCAGCGACATCCGTCACGATTCACCTCGCGTGGCGGCTTATGTTGAGACGGATAATGAACAGGCGCGCCAAGATGCTCTGGACTTGTTGGACGAACAGCGTGATGTGGCAGCAGCCCGTTCAGCGATTTACCAACAAGACATGCGCCGTTATCATAGCCGTCGGGTCAAATCCCGGGTCTTCCAGGAAGGCGACCTTGTGCTCCGGCTCATCCAGGATCAAACAGATGCACACAAGTTATCCCCACCTTGGGAAGGGCCCTTTGTGGTCAGCAAGAACTTGCACAATGGGTCATATTACCTCATTGATATTCGGGAGCATAAAGATTCGCGTAAATCTGAGGAAGAGACCCGTCGGCCGTGGAACATAGCTCAGCTTCGGCCTTACTACACTTGAGCTACCGGCTCTCGTGGTGTACATATTTATCTCAGCCATGTATATATTATGATAAGCAATAAAGCAGGACCTCTGTCCTTTTTTCTCCTCCAAATATGCGTGTGTTGTTTTTATTACAAGATTACATGCTGACTTAAAGGAGGATCCGGCTTATGATCGTATTCGAATCTAACCGTAAGCAGTAAAGTCACTTGGGGGCTTCCTGTTCAAACATGGGTCGTATCCGAACCAAAGAGAACATAGCTGTCGATACCCATTTGATTGGCAAAGTGCCGAGCTCATTGGGAGGTTGCCTTTGGTCATATTTGAACCATAGTTTAACCCCTCTGAGAACCGACGTGGATCGTATTCGAATCAGCGTCGTTAAACAATTTTAAGAATCACTTGGGGGCTTCCTGTTCAAACATGGGTCGTACTCGAACCAAAGAGAACATAGCTGTCGGTACCCTCTTGATTGGCATCGCCACACCCACTGGGGGCTATATGATCGTATCCGAATCTTGGCTTAACCCCTTTGGGCCGGGTCTCTGGTCGTATTCGAACCGGAAGCCCCTAAGTTCTTCTGCTTTTTCACAAGTTTACTCTGAGGTATACATGACCGGGTCTCACTTGCCGGCTTAACTTTGGTTTGCAGTGTTAGTTGCACGTCATGGGTGTCATCAAGGCAAGTAAATCGGAGGTCAGGTGTCAACCTTGCTACCCGGGTTATTTAAGCCGGAAGATGCTTACAGGCTGTTAAGTGTGTTATTTTGGCTATGTTCAGAGTATACTTAAGGACCAGTCTTTTTTAATTCATATTCCGGGTTATTTATCTCAAACACCTGATTCTCAGGGCGGTAAGCCGCCTCGAGACTTGTGATTTGCCTTTTATATGCAGATACTTAAAGGCACCTTTTGAGGTTGGGAAAAACAAAGGGATGATTATGACCCGGAGAAACATCAAAGAAGAAAATTCAAAGGGCTTTCGCATTCAAAACGTGCACGATGGCACGGCAGAGATAAACTGTTGCACATACTCTATTACAATAATTCTCCAAGTCTAAAAGATGGAACAATGTTTGATAAGCCGCCAGCTAAATTATGATGCCCGCTGAGTTGAAGTCCCCGGCTCATTCCTGTCTTCTCCTCCGGCTGATCCCAAGACCTCGAAGGTTGATGATTTCCAGTCGATGCCGCTGAGAGCTTCGAACTGGGCTTCTTCGTCAATTAACCCGGCCGGGTCAATCTCGGGGGCGAAGGTGTGCTGACGAGCTGGAGGGATCAGATTGAGGGCTTCATAGCGAGGGGTTGGAATCCTCTGATTCTCTGCATCATAACCCGGCTGGTACTTTGTCAAGTCGGTGTCGTTCCCGATGAGGGTGGCCACCGGGCGTACAGCCTTCACACATGCCGCGAAGTCCTTCTAGTCGAAGGCTGAGCCGTCTTCCTTCAGGCTTGGGTAACCCAGGGCGATGTCTGCCGGGTCTAGCTCCGGCAGGAATGCTTTGGCCCGGCTCAGCGCGGCGATTGCTCCGGCTCTCGCGGAGGCCCGTCGTAGCTCCTGGATCCGCTGCGGCAGAACAGCGAGCCGGCGCAGGACTTCGGCCAGATGAGTTGGCACCTCGTTGGATAGGGCCACCACAGCTAAGGCACGCTGTGACCCGGTGTAGAGCTGTTCGACCAGGGTGTACACGGCCTTTAACTATTTGGGAAACCTGGCGCTTTAGGCCGGAGAGCTCGGCGGTCTTCTCAGCGAGAGCCTTCTCCGCCTGTTCCGCCCGGGTCACCAGTGTGGCCTTCTCTTCGACCCAAGCCTTTCTTTCAGCATCAAACTCGGTCTTCAATTTTTCTTGAGTGGCGATGCTGGATACAAACTTGGCGTTTGCCTTCCGGGTCTCCGTCTCCTGCATCTTCAGCCGGCTCTTGAGATCCGCAAGGTCCGCCTCTAGTTTCTTGCCAACAGCCTACATATACTTCCGGGTTATTAACAGTCATTATATAAGTCCCATGCGTTTTCCAAGCAAAGACACTTGGCACTTGGGGGCTAATGCATATTGAACGTATTTATCTACATACTGCCGGCTCAGTTGAGTAAGCCGGAACCTAAGTCTACAATATATTCAAGTATCAGTCGTCGACTTGGGGGCTAGTATGGCAAAGGTAACTATGCAGTAAAGTAAGAAGACAGCAGAAGGATACCTCAGATTTTTGTTGGATCTGGTTGACCATGGCAACCTCGGCGTCCCGGCTCTTGTGTACTTGGCTGATGTAGCCAGAGACGAGCTCTCCAATGCTCAAGTCAGTGTAGCCAGAGAGGTCCAGGTTCACCCGGTGGGACTGCAGCAACTCCCCCTTCGCGGAGCATTTGGCCAACGCGGTCGGTCTCCCCGGCTCAACGAATTCCATCCGGGTGATTACCACGTCCGGGTCGTCTGCTGGTGGAGCTGAGCCGGAGGCCTCCGGGTTAACCGAAGCTTCGGTTGTTGCCTTGGAAGTTGGGGCAGGGGCCTCAGGCGCCGTGTCCATTGGGGTGGTGGCTTCGGGGTGGAGGCAGCTGGCGGCTCTTGAGCCGTCGCCTCCGGGTCAGGCAAGTCTGGCACTCCGGCTGACCTGGTCTTCTTCGCTCTTTTGGTGAGCTTTGCCTGGGCACTGAAAAGACAGAAGTGTTAGGCACACAAAGAGTAAGTACAGACAAAGATAATGTAAGAAGATTGTTGTTACCCAGGTGCAGTCTTGAAGGCCGGCAGATTTGACTGCATGGAGTCACCCGAAGAGGGGGAGGTCTCCTGATAATTGGAGTCAGAAGAGTTGAGTGGCTGACGGATAACACCCGCCAACGGATGAAAAGGTTACAGGTGAGAAAAAACCTCAGTGCGACGCTTCCTTGTTGCGTCGGGTAACCCGGCGGAGAGGTCGGTGTCCTTGCGGGCTCGGGTGTGACGCCGGCTTTCGTGAACCTGCTGCTTCAAAAGAAATTGAGGGTCTTGATGAGCTAACGGATGTGAAAAGCTTACTTTCCGGGTTACTCTTCGGACTTTCAACTGTGGCAAAGGCTCCGAGTCGGAGGAAAGTGACATTACCTCTTCAACCACCGGGTTACTGGCGCCGGTGTCATCCTGTCAATGAGCAAAGTGTTGATAAGGCGGACAGCAACAAACAACAAATATAGCAAGAATTTAAAGGTTTAAGGGTTACCTCTGACTCGGAGCTGTCGCTTAATTGCATTAGCTCCGAAGCAGTGGGTCGGCTTCCCTTTTTGCGAGGGGCGGCTTTCTTGGCGCCCTTCTTCGCCTTCCTGGCCTTCTTGGCCGCTTCATGGTCATATTTGACCCGCCAGAACTTATCATCAGCCTGAAAGATACAATGATTGATTTTTAAAACGGTTCAGATGAAGGTTATATGCAGACGAAGATAAAAGTTAAAGTCAGCGGCTTACCGTTGGGGCAGGATTGGTCTTGCAGAAGGGGGCTAACCCGGTTCTTCCGCAATCTGCCAGGCTCTCGTTTAGAAGAGCCTTGGTCTCTTCCTCTGCAACGTCTTCTGGAAGGTCATTGCGACTATGCCTCTGCGGGTCATCCTTTCGCCCGGTGTACTCACACATTAAGCCGGGGCGGCGGCTCAATGGGATCACCCGCCATGAGATCCAGACCTGGACCAGGTCAATTCCGTTTAGACCGTTGCCTAGCAGGGCCTTGATCTTATTGATAGTTGGAAGCAGAGGTTGGCGCTCCGCTGCAGTCAGTTTGTCCGACAACGGATGAGTCGGCTCTAGACGTGTTGGGCGAAAGCCGGGCAGCGGGCTCTCGTCAGCCGGGGACGTATCTTGGCAGTAGAACCAAGTCATATTCCAGTCCTTGGGGTGGCTCGGCGGCTCTGCGTAAGGGAAAAGACAGTCCCTACGCCGCTAGATGGAGATGCCGCCTAACTCCAGACTTGGCCCGTTGGCACACTCATTTTGGCGGTTTAAGTAGAACAGCTCTCTGAAAAGCAGCAAACTAGGCTCTTCTCCAAGGTACACTTCGCAAAAGACTTGGAAGTTGCAGATGTTGGATACGGAGTTGGGTCCTATATCCTGAGGCCGGAGGTCAAAGAAGTTGAGCACGTCCCTGAAAAACTTTGAGCCGGGTGGTGCGAAGCCCCGGCTCATATGGTCTGCGAAGAGCACTACCTCCCCGTCCCTTGGCTGTGGTCTCTCTTCCGACGGGTCAGGGGCACGGTAGGACATGATTTCCTTCTTAGGCAAATATCCGGACTTAACGAAATTGGCCAGGGTCTCGTCGGTGACGTTGGACCTCATCCAGTTGCAAGTGATGGGAGCCTTGGGAGGCATGGTGAAAGTTGGTGGTCTATGATAAAGAGAAAAAGTGTCCGGGTTAATATAAGCCGGAGATTTATCGTTCAAGCTAAGATGGCGGCTTATGAAGGGGACTAATGATATATACTCAGGTACAGTGGATTATTTAAGCCGCAGGGGGCATTCAAGATAAGATTGATTGTTTACGGCTTTGTCACAGTTAAGCCGGAGGATTCTACAGAGCATGGTTCTCTTTAACCCGGAAAGTTCTACAGCACGTGTTTTCTTTAAGCCGGAAAGGTAAGCCGCCAAGATTCTATGGTTGCAGTTTTTACTAAGTGTGGTAAAACAGGTTTCGCATACTACCGTAACTTTTTTGGATCAAAGTGGTCGGAGCAAAGAAAATTTTCTAGACCTAAAATGCGGACGCTGGGGAGTTCTTGAGCTCGAACGAAGCATCTATACAGTGAAAGGAGATCTACTGGTACTTGAAATAAGGCTTAAACAACTACCGCACTAGCTCTATGCGAGGTTAAAGATCAACCAAGGACAGTGACTATGAGAACTACTGAGGTTTGCGGCAATGGCGATGAACGCGAAGAACACAGGCGAACCCTACGGTAGATCTATCTGACAGGGCAAAGGAGACTCACCGGAGTTGGAGAAGAGCGGAAGTCGCCATCGGGTATCTGGTCCGAATCAGGGTGATGCAGCGGCCGGGTTGATGAAGACCAGGGGCGTGACGGCGGCGGCAGTGGCAGAGCTCGGGCAGAGGAGCGACGGCGCGAGGAGGAAGAAGAGAGCGTGAGAAGAACCCGTTGGGCCGGCCTATTTATAAGGTAAGGTCATAAGTGGGCGCGAGATTCAAGGAGACCACGGCGTGATTATCTCCCCCCCACGACGCCTCGATTTTCGGAATGACAGTAAAGCAAAGATCCGTTGCGGATCTGGCGGAGTAAAAACCGGACTTAATGGGAGATGACGTCATGGCGGATTATCCGGAGTCCAGAGGATGATGTCACTCCGGGTTATGGCCTTCACATAAATGGTAAGCCGGAGATTTTTTCTGTCAGAAGAGTTGAAGATTGACATGAGCAGGCTCAAATCAATCTGGGGCCTAATGTTGAGGATATAGACCTTAGAGTCACCCGCCAGGAGGGGCCGGGTTACTCGTACGGTCGTTGCCAGAAGCCCGGAGCCAAGTTTCAAGACGATGGGCCAGAGATGGGCTGAGACCCGGATATGGCTTAAGGCCTGTAGTTGCAATCATTATTATAGTAGAACTTGTAGTGTAAGGCAAGTATAGTTTAGAGTCCGAGCCGGACACTCTTATGAGCCGGCCGGGACTCTAAGGGCTGCTGGGCGTTTTCCTCCCTATATAAAGGGACGACCCGGCAGCGGTTCAAGGGCGACAACAAGATCATCGAGAGCCGGGGATAGCTGCTTAGCTCCTGGCGATCGTAACCCTAATCAATATCACCTCAAACTGGACGTAGGCTTTTACCTTCACTGTAAGGGGCCGAACCAGTATAAACCCTCGTGTTCCTTGTCCCACATAACCCCTTCAAGCTTCCTAGTTGCGATGGCTCCACGACTAAGTCCTAGCTCAAGGACATCTGCCGTGACAATTCCACGACAATTACGCTGAGGTGTTCCGGGCGGCGTGAGTTGTGAAACAATTCCACATTTCCTTAAGTGTGTGCCAAATTCGTGACTCAAATATTCCCCTCCACGATCTGATCATAAGAACTTTATTTTCCTGCCACGTTGATTCTCAACCTCACTCTGAAATTCCTTGAACTTTTCAAAGGTCTCAGACTTGTGTTTCATTAAGTAGACATACCCATATCTACTTAAGTCATCAGTGAGGGTGAGAACATAACGATAGCCACCGCGAGCCTCAACGCTCATTGGACCGCACACATCAGTATGTATGATTTCCAATAAGTTGGTTGCTCGCTCCATTGTTCCGGAGAACGGAGTCTTGGTCATTTTGCCCATGAGGCATGGTTCACACGTGTCAAATGATTCATAATCAAGAGACTCCAAAAGTCCATCTGCATGGAGTTTCTTCATGCGTTTGACACCAATGTGACCAAGGCGGCAGTGCCACAAGTATGTGGGACTATCATTATCAACCTTACATTTCTTGGCATTCACACTATGAATATGTGTAACATCACGTTCGAGATTCACTAATAATAAACCATTGACCAGCGGGGCATGACCATAAAACATATCTCTCATATAAATAGAACAACCATTATTCTCGGATTTAAATGAGTAGCCATCTCGCATCAAACGAGATCCAGATACAATGTTCATGCTCAAAGCTGGCACTAAATAACAATTATTGAGGTTTAAAACTAATCCCGTAGGTAAATGTAGAGGCAGCGTGCCGACGGCGATCACATCGACCTTGGAACCATTCCCGACGCGCATCGTCACCTCGTCCTTCGCCAGTCTCCGCTTATTCTGCAGCTCCTGTTTTGAGTTACAAATATGAGCAACCGCACCGGTATCAAATACCCAGGAGCTACTATGAGTACTGGTAAGGTACACTTCAATAACATGTATATCACATATACCTTTGGTGTTGCCGGCCTTCTTGTCCGCTAAGTACTTGGGGCAGTTCCGCTTCCAGTGACCGTTTCCCTTGCAATAAAAGCACTCGGTCTTAGGCTTGGGTCCATTCTTTGTCTTCTTCCCAGCAGCTTGCTTACTGGGCGCGGCAACTTCCTTGCCGTCTTTCTTGAAGCTCTTTTTACCCTTGCCTTTCTTGAACTCAGTGGTCTTATTCACCATCAACACTTGATGTTCCTTTTTGATCTCCACCTCCGCTGATTTCAGCATCGAATATACCTCAGGAATGGTTTTCTCCATCCCCTGCATATTGAAGTTCATCACAAAGCTCTTGTAGCTAGGTGGAAGCGACTGAAGGATTCTGTCAACGACCGCGTCATCCGGGAGATTAACTCCCAGATGAGACAAGCGGTTGTGCAACCCAGACATTTTGAGTATGTGTTCGCTGACGGAACTATTCTCCTCCATCTTACAACTGTAGAACTTGCCGGAGACTTCATATCTCTCGACCTGGGCATGATCTTGGAAAACCATTTTCAGCTCTTGGAACATCTCATATGCTCTGTGCTGCTCGAAATGCTTTTGGAGCCCCGGTTCTAAGCTGTAAAGCATGCCGCACTGAACCAGGGAGTAATCATCAACATGTGTTTGCCAGGCGTTCATAACGTCTTGGTTTGCTGGGACGGGTGCTTCACCTAGCGGTGCTTCAAGGACATATTCTTTCTTGGCAGCTATGAGGATGATCCTCAAGTTCCGGACCCAGTCCGTATAGTTGCTACCATCATCTTTCAGCTTGGTTTTCTCTAGGAACGCGTTGAAGTTGAGGTTGACATTAGCGTGGGCCATTTGATCTACAAGACATATTGTAAAGATTTTAGACCAAGTTCATGATAATTAAGTTCATCTAATCAAATTATTAAAGAACTCCCACTCAGACAGACATCCCTCTAGTCATCTAAGTGATACATGATCCGAGTCAACTAAGCCGTGTCCGATCATCACGTGAGACGGACTAGTCATCATCGGTGAACATCTTCATGTTGATCGTATCTGCTATACGACTCATGTTCGACCTTTCGGTCTCTTGTGTTCCGAGGCCATGTCTGTCCATGCTAGGCTCGTCAAGCAACCTAAGTGTACTGCGTGTATAAATCTGGCTTACACCTGTTGTATGCGAACGTTAGAACCTATCACACCCGATCATCACGTGGTGCTTCGGAACAACGAACCTTCGCAATGGTGCACAGTTAGGGGGAACACTTTCTTGAAATTTTAGCGAGGGATCATCTTATTTATGCTACCGTCGTTCTAAGCACATAAGATGTGAAACATGATAAACATCACATGCAATCAAATAGTGACATGATATGGCCAATATCATTTTGCTCCTTTTGATCTCCATCTTCGGGGCGCCATGATCATCATCACCGGCGTGACACCATGATCTCCATCATCGTGTCTTCATGAAGTTGTCTCGCCAACTATTACTTCTACTACTATGGCTAACGGTTAGCAATAAAGTAAAGTAATTACATGACGTTTCTGTTGACACGCAGGTCATAAATAAATTAAGACAACTCCTATGGCTCCTGCCGGTTGCCATACTCATCGACATGCAAGTCGTGATTCCTATTACAAGAACATGATCAATCTCATACATCACATATATCATTCATCACATTCTTCTGGCCGTATCACATCACATGACACATGCTGCAAAAACAAGTTAGACGTCCTCTAATTGTTGTTGCAAATTTTTACGTGGCTGCTATAGGTTTCTAGCAAGAACGTTTCTTACCTACGCCAAAACCACAACGTGATATGCCAATTTCAATTTACCCTTCATAAGGACCCTTTTCATCGAATCCGATCCGACTAAACTGGGAGAGACAGACACCCGCTAGCCACCTTATGCAACTAGTGCATGTCAGTCATTGGAACCTGTCTCACGTAAGCGTACGTGTAAGGTCGGTCCGGGCCGCTTCATCCCACGATGCCGCCGAATCAAGATAAGACTAGTAACATCAATTAAATTGACAAAATCGATGCCCACAACAACTTGTGTTCTACTCGTGCATAGAAACTACGCATAGACCTAGCTCATGATGCCACTGTTGGGGATTGTTGCAGAAATTAAAAAATTTCTACGCATCACCAAGATCAATCTATGGAGTAACTAACAACGAGAGAGAGGGGAGTGCATCTTCATACCCTTGAAGATCGCGAGGCGGAAGCGTTGCAAGAACGCGGTTGGAGGAGTCGTACACGTAGCGATTCAGATCGCGGTCGATTCCGATCTTAGCACCGAACAACGGTGCCTCCGCGTTCAACACACGTGCAGCCCGGTGACGTCTCCCGCACCTTGATCCAGCAAGGACGAGGGAGAGGTTGAGGAAGAAGGCTCCAACAGCAGCACGACGGCGTGGTGGTGATGGACTGGCAGTTCTCCGGCAGGGCTTCGCCAAGCTCACGCGGAGGAGGAGAGGTGTTGGGGAGGGGAGGCGCTACGCCTTGGATGTCGTGCTGGAGCCCTCCCTCCACCCCTCTATTTATAGGGAGAAGGGGGAAGGGGGACAGCCCCTCTAGATGAGATCTAGAGGGGGGCGGCGGCCAAGGGGGATGGGGCTTGCCCCCCAAGCAAGGGGGCGCCCCCTTTAGGGATCCCCCAACCCTAGGCGCATGGGCCCTAAGGGGGGATGGCGCCCAGCCCACTTAGGGGCTGGTTCCCTTCCACCTACAGCCATAAGGTCCTCCGGGGCAGGTGGACCCTCCCGGTGGACCCCCGGAACCCCTCCGGTGGTCCCGGTACAATACCGGTATACCCCCGAATATTTCCGGTGACCGTATGATGACTTCCCATATATAAATCTTCACCTCCGGACCATTCGGGAACTCCTCGTGACGTCCGGGATCTCATCCGGGACTCCGAACAATATTCGGTAATCACACACAAATCTTCCTAACCCTAGCGTCATCGAACCTTAAGTGTGTAGACCCTACGAGTTCGGGAATCATGCAGACATGACCGAGACAGCTCTCTAGCCAATAACCAACAGCGGGATCTGGATACCCATGTTGGCCCCCACATGTTCCACGATGATCTCATCAGATGAACCACGATGTCGAGGATTCAAGCAATCCCGTATACAATTCCCTTTGTCAATCGGTACGTTACTTGCCCGAGATTCGATCGTCGGTATCCCAATACCTCGTTCAATCTCGTTACCGGAAAGTCACTTTACTCGTTCCGTAATGCATGATCCCGTGACTAACTACTTAGTCACATTGAGCTCATTATGATGATGCATTACCGAGTGGGCCCAGAGATACCTCTCCGTCATACGGAGTGACAAATCCCTGTCTCGATCCGTGCCAACCCAACAGACACTTTCGGAGATACCTGTAGTGCACCTTTATAGCCGCCCAGTTACGTTGTGACGTTTGGTACGCCCAAAGCATTCCTACGGTATCCGGGAGTTGCACGATCTCATGGTCTAAGGAAATGATACTTGACATTAGAAAAGCTTTAGCAAACGAACTACACGATCTAGTGCTATGCTTAGGATTGGGTGTTGTCCATCACATCATTCTCCTAATGATGGGATCCCGTTATCAATGACATCCAATGTCCATGGTCAGGAAACCGTAACCATCTATTGATCAACGAGCTAGTCAACTAGAGGCTCACTAGGGACATGTTATGGTCTATGTGTTCACACATGTATTACGATTTCCGGATAACACAATTATAGCATGAACAATAGAAAATTATCATGAACAAGGAAATATAATAATAACCATTTTATTGTTACCTCTAGGGCATATCCAACATGGGTGTGGGTCGGGGTGTGGTGTCAGGCTGTCGGGGTCGGGGTGTCAGGGTGTCGGGGTCGGGGTTTCGGGGTGTCAGGGTATCTTTTTCTTCTTCTTCTTCTTCTTCTTCTTCTTCTTCTTCTTCTTCTTCTTCTTCTTCTTCTTCTTTTTTCCTATTTTTTCCTTTTCTTCTTCTCTTCTTCTTCTTCTTCTTCTTCTTCTTCTTCTTCTTCTTCTTCTTCTTCTTCTTCTTCTTTTCTTCTTCTTCTTCTCCTCCTCCTCTTCCTCCCTCCTCCTCCTCCTTCTACTCTTCTTATTCTTATAAACTAAAACTAAAACTAATCTAAAATAAGCTAAACTAAAAATAAAACTAAAACTAAACTAAAACTATAACTAAAACAGAAACTAAATTAACTAAAAGAAACTAAAACAAACTAAACTAAAAAAAGGGGGGAAGATCACTCACCTGCGCAGATCGCCGGTGGAGGGGGAGGCGGCGGCCCGGCGGAGGGGGAGGCCGCGGCGGGTGGGGCCGCCGGCCGCCCGGTGGAGGGGAGTCCACGGCGGGTGGGGCAGCGGCGGCCTGGTGGAGGGGGAGGCCGCGGCGGGTGGGGGCGGTGGCGGCCCGGTGGAGGGGGAGGCCGCGGCGGGACGGGGCGGGGATGGCCACGCAGGGGAGGGGAGGGGGCGGCTGGCCGGCCGCGGGGTGGCTGGCCGGCATGGAAGGGGCGCCGAAGGGGAGGGGTGCGGGGCGAGGGGCAGCAGCGGGTGGTGGGCGAGGAGGCAAGGGGGGCGACGGGGCGAGAGGCGGGATGGGCGGGTCGCGGCGGCGGGTGGTGGGGTGGCGGCGGGTGGCTGGTGGCGGGGGCGGCGGCGGGTGGCGGTGGTCTCGTCGGGGTGGGAGGACAGAAAGAGAGAGAGGGGGGAGGGAGCGGGGTGTGCCGTTAGTTAGGTTATCTCTTTGCCGTCCGCCCCCCTTTGTCGTCCGCTTTTTTGCTCTTTGCCGTCTGCCGTTAGGTTTTTTTCTAAGCAGCTCGTTAGTGGGGCCCACCTCTCTCTTTGCCGTCTGCCAGCTGACGGCAAAGATTCTTTGCCGTCCGCTAGTAGACGACAAAGAAATGGCTGATGGCAAAGACATTCTTTGCCATCAGCCAGTTCTTTGCCGTCTGTTTTTTGCAAGCTGACGGCAAAGACCTTCTTTGCCGTCCGCCAGCAGACGGCAAAGAATAGGCAGACGGCAAATAAGCAAATTCCAGTAGTGATATAGACACCGGAGGGATCTAGGGTTACATAAAGTCGGTTACAGAGAAAGGAATCTTCATATTTTGTCGCCAAGCTTGCCTTCCATGCCAAGGAGAGTCCCATCCGGACACGGGTAGAGTCTTCGGTCTTTGTATCTTCACAGCCCATCAGTCCGGCCCATATCCAACAGGCCGGACGCCCGAGGATCCCTTAGTCCAGGACTCCCTCAGTAGCCCCTGAACTAGGATTCAATGACGAGGTGTCCGGCGCGCAGATTGTCTTCGGCATTGCAAGGCGGGTTCCCCTTTCCGAATACTCCAAGATAGTCTTCGGACGTAACGAGCGTGTCCGGATCTGCAACACAACTACCACACACAACCGTAGAGAGTATAATATTCCATGAGTCCAATCCGCTGACAACTTTTTGTAATGTGACATCACGTCTGCCCGGTCATTATTTTGAACCGTTTTTGTCCGCCGCTCCATGTTTCGAGACGCGGTTTTCATTGGCACGTCTTGTCGAAGCAGAGATCGTGTCCCCTTATTGCGGGATTCTCATCAATACGGGCGTGGGTAATCTAACCGTGCCGTTTACACGACCGTTGGGAACAGGCGAGTTTTAAGGCGAGTGGGGAGGCGCTTGATATTCATTGCCGTTATAAGGAGATAAGGATTCCCTTTCTTCACCCACGCCTTCTCTCTTTCTCTGCCCTTCCATTATCGAGCTCCAGCGCCCAAGTCCTCATCTTTTCCGCCTCAAGAAAGCACTCGACCATGTCTGGATCCAGAGCGCAAGGCAAATGGATGGCCTCCTCTGTCAATGAGAAGGACATCACCTTGCTTCGGGAGGCCGGGTATCTGGCGAAAGAAATCGCCCACCGGCTTCCAGCCAGGGGGCAAATCGTCCCCACCCCGAAGCACAACGAAAGGGTGGTGTTCATCCCTCACTTCGTCCATGGGTTAGGGTTTCCTCTCCACACTTTCGTCTGCGGACTTATGTTCTATTACGGGCTAGATTTCCATGATCTAGCCCCGAACTCTTTCCTCAACATCTCGGCATTCATTGTCGTGCGTGAGTCTTTCCTCTGCATCCAACCCCACTTCGGACTGTGGCTCAAGATCTTCAACGTGAAGCCGAAGGTGGTGGATGGCCAGCACGCGGAGTGTGGAGGCGCCATGGTGAGCAAGCTGCCCAATGTCACATGGCCCAAAGGTACTTTTGTGGAGACCGTCAAGGAGTGGCAGAAGTTGTGGTTCTATATCACAGAGCTCGGCGATGCCACCTGGGCCAAAGCTTCCGAATTCAAGTCTGGAGCTCCAATGCGGCTCACCTCCTGAATAGAGAAGGGGCCAAATTGGTCTTCGTCGGATGAACTGATAGCGCTGCAAACGAGCATCCAAAGCATGGTGGATAAAAACATCAAGCTCGTCGACGTGATCCAGGTGATGCTAGTTCGCCGGATCCTTCTATGCCAAAGCCGAACCTGCCCTTTATGGGAATTCGATCCAGAGAAGCACCAAACCTTGGAAAGGCTCTTCGGAACCACTCACGAAGATGCCTAGAAGTTGCTTTTTAAGGGCAATGAGACGCCACCGGCCATAGACTCGGACTGCGGGCACGATCTTGCCCATGCTGCCAGTGCGGTAAGTCTTTCATGTCTCAAGGCGTATCCTCTACTTGCTTGTTCAAGGAAGATATCTAAACCTTACCATTTATTTTTTTCAAGTATGGACAGAGAAAGCGGAGCGGATTCGATGTTCGGCTCCGCTGCCCGAGGAACCAGTCATCCCGCTCCTGGTGAAGATGCTGGTCCCGGTGCCTTATCAGGCGCCAGAGAAGAAGGCCAAGGGGGTCCGGAGTGGCCCCCGCCGCAAGGGAGCTTCGGACGTGTCGTCCGAAGACAAGACTCACTCCTCCGCCACTGAAGACGACGACGAGGAGGAAGAAAGCACCTCTCCCCCTGATGGGGGGAGGAAGAAGAGGGCGGCCTCCACAAATCTGGAGGCGGAGGCGCCCAAGAGGGGGAAAGGTCCCCTCGCAGATAACTCCACGTGGGACGTTGACAGCAGCCCGGAGCGGGACCCCCGAAACAAGCCCCTGGCCGCAGCGTAAGTACTAAAAATCCGCATATGTCCATGTATCCGGCCTCCCTGCTTCATGGTATTAATATGTTAAATTACGCCATTGCAGTCCGGCCCACGACAGCTCCATGCGATCCTCATCAGGAGGTTCGTTAGATTCAAAGGCGATGGCCAGCGAGTCACCGCCGGCCGCTCACACTCCCACGGCCAAGGGCGACAACGAGGTGCTATCCCAAAGGACCTTCCCAGGCCAGGGGGAGGTTCAGGAAGCCGTCAGGGTGGCGCCAGAGGGCGAAACCTCGGCTGCCGGACACATGGGGGAGCAGATCCCCATGGAAACTGGTGATGGGGGCCATGTTCAGCTCGGCCCCCAACCGAATACGGTTCCGGAGACCCATACGGCTCCAGAATATGGTGAGCAGCCTCCCTCAAGAGAAGGAGGTGTGCCTATCCCGTCGGTGACCTCTGTCCAACCAGAGGCACTGGATAATCTGCTGGAAGCGCTACGAGGCGCTTCCATTGTGGAGGAACACCGTATCCTTATGGGTACGGTGATTGAGAGGGTTCAGTCCGCCAAGAGCGGACTGACCGAAGCCTGCAGTAGCCTGCTGACAGGCTTTGAGGTAAGCGACGCAAAAGAAAAAGTCATGGTATAGACAGTAGCGCCTGAGACACTGTCCGGTGTTCGGAAAGAAAAGCCGGACAGAGGATCAAGTAATTTTCATAGGAAACTAACTAAATATGTCTTGTGTGAACGTGCAGGCATCATCGCTGGCCGCAACCTCTCATGATGCTGAAGTCTCTGGACTAAAGCAGAGTCTGGAGCGGGCCGAAGAAGAGCTCGGCCTTGTGAAAAGGCAGCTGGAGGACAAGCAAGGTATGTGGTGGCTTGCTGTATATTCGAAAAGAATAAATGATGTGTACTGACCGAAGTGCCATGATATTTGTAGGAGCGGCGACCGAGGTCGAGGTCCTTAAGAAGGCGCTAGCTGAAGCCAAGAAGAAAGCTGCCAAGGAACAAGCCGCTCGTGAGAAGCACGAGGCCAGGGTTGATGAGGTCCAGTAGGAGCTCCAGGATGCCGTGAAGAAGTGCGAGTCCTTGGAACACGATGTTTCGGCTCAAGAGACTGAACTCGCCAAGGCTCGCCAAAGCGCACAAGAGGCCCGGGCCGAAGCCCAAGGGACCCTCCAGGAGATCCAACAAGCCAAGAAAATCGCTGCGGGTAAGGCTTTTAGTATGCAAAGCAAGTATGTGGAGAAGAAGTATTTCTTACTAACCCGGATTCGGAGTTCTCCAGGGGTGTTTGCGGATTTGCCGCGCAGTGTGTCTGATGCTGCAGAGTTCTTTCGAGCCGAAGAAGGGAACACAACAGAGAAGCTGTTCTGGTCGCAATATCTTGCGCCAGAACATCCAGTGCCCTTTAGCGATCAGCTAAAACAGTTGGTCGAGCTACATAGGGTGGCCGAGCTAGCCATGAAGGATTTAATAATCCGGTTGTGGCCTGCCGAAGCTATACCCACCAGCTACTTCGGGCTCGTCAAGCGGCTGGTCAACGCCTGCCCCCGGCTTGACGTTATCAAGCGGTCGGTCTGCATCGAGGGTGCACGGATGGCCTTCGCCCGCATCAAGATGCAGTGGGCGAAGATGAACGCAGTCAAGCTCACGACCGAGGGTCCGCCCAAGGGCAAGGAGCACCGCACGCCCGAACTATATTTCGACAATGTCCTGGAGGGGTCCCACATTGTGGCAGCGCAGTGCGCCAAAGATGTAATCTTTGAATGAGTACATTTGTACTGTCTTTCCCTGTGTTGTGGGACAAGTTAATTTATGTAATATAAATGTTTGTTTAATATTTTACCTCCTGTGCGTCCGTGTTTATAAAATTCTGAGAGTTGGCCAGTCGTCGGCTTCAGCCCCCACGTAGATAGTACGGGGGTGTTCAGGATAGAATCTAAACACTCTTTATCGAATTGTTTGGTCTGTGAAGGAGGTGTTTAGCGCAACAAACAAGGCAATCGGACTATGTGGCTTTATAACCCTCACTTAGCCATAGGAGTTTGACAATGAAAATTTAGGCGCAGCCCCTAGTATCCGATCTAGGGTACTGTGAACACCTGATCAAGCGAGAACCGATCCCTCGCATAATGCGGAAAATCCGCTAAAGATTTGAAACCTCCGAAGAGCTGACCGGCTCTTGCCGTATCATGACAGTCAGTTTTGGGCTTTCTCTACTGAGGTGCTCATCCGGATAAACTAGGACACAATCGCAGTAGTTCTCCCTTTACTACCCTAGCCGATATAGCGGAACGTAAGGTAGTAAGGACAGGAGCCGGGCAACCCAACTATTGACCAAAGACATGATTCGGAGCCAATGCATATAATGCTAAATTCGGGGTGCCGAACTACGTTGTAAAAAGTGTTCGGACTTTGTTGCCGTATTATGGGTTGCAATGAAGCCCCTGGCAAATTGTAACGTACCAAAGTGTACGGATGCCATTTGATAAAGTTATCAACAGAAAAGGAAAACAGGAAAGAAGAAAGTGTAGTAAGCTAGAGCCGCAGAATTTGGGCCGCAAACTGTTTCCATTATAATTTCATTAGTGCGTCAAAGTGCATTCATACAAATAGTGCAATAAGCAAAAGGCAATTTAACATGCCACAACCAAGGGAGAGCTGCGTGTGGGTCCTGAAAATAGGTAAAGGGATCGTTAAAGAGATCACCTAAAAATTCCCCAGTACGTCCATGCTTCTTGCCATCTTGGTGTATTTATCCTTCGAAAGGACCGGTAATCAGGCCATCAGGGAGGGCCTGTGGAAAAGAGACCTGAAAAGGAGAAAAAGGAAACAGTGAAACGTATGTGTCCGGGGGCGGTCGAGCCGTATTATGGATCACAAGCTGGTTATGCCTCCGTCTATGCCCATGGTATTTTGAGTGGGTAGTTATGTACGCGCGGTACGAATGCCGTCACTTGGTCGGGACTGGGACGGAGGCCAAATTGCTAGTCGAGCTCTTGACGAGCTGTGCTGTCCTGCTGCAGAGCAGTCCGGACTCATTTGACAGTGTCTGAGATTTCGGCTGATGAATTAAGGTTCTGCTTGAGAAGGCCGCTCTGTACTTCTGCGGCTAACGCAGCGGTGTGCTCCTCTGTACGGAGGGAGCGTTCCGTATTTCCATTGACTGTTATGACACCGCGTGGTCCGGGCATCTTGAGCTTGAGATAAGCATAGTGTGGCACCGCGTTGAATCGAGCGAATGCGGTTCGTCCAAGCAGTGCGTGATAGCTGCTACGAAAGGGGACGATATCGAAGATTAACTCTTCGCTTCGGAAGTTGTCCGGAGATCCGAAGACAACCTCTAGTGTGATTGAGCCCGTACAGCGGGCCTCTACACCTGGTATGACTCCTTTGAAGGTAGTCTTTGTGGGCTTGATCCGTGATGGGTTAATGCCCATTTTGCGAGCTGTATCCTGATAGAGCAGGTTCAGGCTGCTACCCCCGTCCATGAGGACTCGCGTGAGGTGGAATCCATCGATGATTGGGTCGAGGACCAGTGCGGCTGAACCGCCATGACGGATACTGGTCGGATGTCTCTGCGATCAAAGGTGATTGGACAGGAAGACCATGGGTTGAACTTTGGGGCGACTGGCTCCATCGCGTAGACGTCCCTGAGCACGCGTTTACGTTCCCTCTTGGGGATATGGGTAGCGTATATCATGTTCACCGTTTTGACCTAAGGGGGAAACTTCTTCTGTCCCCCTGTGTTCGATGGCCGGGGCTCCTCGTCTTCATCCTTGCTTTGCGACCCCTTCTCCTTGTTCTCGGCATTTAACTTGCCGGCCTATTTAAAAACCCAACAATCTCTGTTGGTATGGTTGGCTGGTTTGTCTGGGGTGCCATGGATCTGGCACGGATGATCGAGTATGCGGTCTAAGCTGGATGGTCCCTGATTGTTTCTTTTATACAGCTTCTTCCGCTAACCAGACTTGGAGCCACTAAATCCGGCGTTGACTGTCGTGTCATCAGTATTGTCACCATTGTTTTGACGTTTGTGCCGGTTGCATCAGAGCTTGCCGTTGCTGCTTCTCGCTTCAGAGGTGCCGGCGTCGCTTGCGTTGTTATTGCTACGTGCCAGCCAACTATCCTAACCCGCGCAAAAACGGGTCATGAGTGCCGTGAGGGCCACCATAGACTTCGGCTTTTCTTGGCCGAGGTGACGGGCGAGCCATTCGTCGCGGATGCTATGCTTAAAGGCCGGTAGGGCTTCAGCATCCGGGCAGTCGACGATCTGGTTCTTTTTAGTTAAGAACCTAGTCTAGAATTTCCTGGCTAACTCTCCGGGCTGTTGAACTATGTGGCTTAAGTCGTCGGCATCCGCAGGTCAGACGTATGTACCTTGGAACTTGTCGATGAAGGAGTCTTCCAGGTCCTCCCAGTTGCCAATTGAATTTTCAGGCAGACTGTTCAACCAGTACCGGGCTGGTTCTTTGAGTTTTAGCGGGAGGTATTTGATGGCATGGAGATCATCGCCACGGGCCATATGGATACAGAGAAGAAAATCCTCAATCCATACCGCGAGGTCCGTTGTCCCGTCATATGATTCGATGTTCACGGGTTTGAACCCTTCCGGGAATTCATGGTCCATTACTTCATCAGTGAAGCAAAGGGGGTGTGGGGCGCCTCTGTATCGGGCCATGTCGCGACGTAGCTTGGATGGAGTCCGCCTGCGGTTTTTGACCGGGGCGTGAGTGTGATTGTAGCGTCCAGCTATATAGCCGTTGTCGCGTGTCGGGGCGCGTCCCCGTGATCCATAGATCGATCTGTTCTGACCTGCACTACTGTCCAAGCCCTACCGCAGGTCGTACGTATGTCCCTGAGTTGTCTTATCTCTGCCTTTACGGTGAGGTGGGGCGGGCTGGTGTTCGGCTTGAGTTGCCGCTCTGTCCCTGCCACGTGGTGGTCGGTCAGCCGCATTGCGCGATGACGGTACGGGCTCCAGCGCCTCATCATCGAACTGAGGTAGTAATTTATGCTTCGGGTAACTTTTTGCTGGGTGTTTGAGGCCGTATTCCTCGGCTGCCAGGACATCAGTCCATCTATCATTTAGCAGATCTTGGTCAGCTTGAAGCTACTGCAGCTTCTTTTTCAGGCTCCTTGTAGTGGCTATTAGCCCGCGCTTAAAGCGCTCCTGCTCGAGAGGTTCCTCAGGCACGATAAAATCCTTGTTGCCGAGGTTCACCTCCTCCTCGGAGAGCGGAAGATAATTACTGTCCTCCGAGTCTTCGTTTCTGGCCTGTTCGTGAGGGCTAACTTGCCCATCTTCCCGTTAGTCCTGCTCGGAAGCTGCCTCAACGGGGTCTTCATTGTCTTCGGCACCGTCCGGAGTGTTGTCATCTCCTGTGCCGGTGTTGCTGTCTTTGCTGCAGCATGATTTAGAGCGGCGCCGCTGACGCCAGCGCTTTGGTTGTGTCTTTCGGGGCTCATCCTCAACTGGATTTTCCTTGTCACCGCCGTTATTATCTTTTGGTGCATCCACCATGTATACGTCATATGAGGAAGTGGCCGTCCATCGTCCGGTGAACGGCGGGTTTTGGGCCTCCTCTTTTCCGGCATCGTCGTCCATACCGACGATGTCTTCGGAGCCATAATCAAGCATGTCAGTTAGGTCCTCGATAGTGGCTATGAAGTGGGTGGTGGGTGGGAAGCGAAATTCCTCGTCATCAGCCTCTAGTTCGAAACGGATATAATTTGGTTGTGAGTCCATCGCTAAGGATAGATTTTTTAATGAGTTTAGCACGTCGCCTAGAGGCGAGTGCCGGAAGATGTCCGCGGCGCTGAATTCGACGATCGATGACTGATCCAGCTCGACGAGCACGGACACACATGGTTCGGAACCTGTAGCCGGAAACGAGTCCGAGGTTCTAGTGACACAGACGTCACCCGAGGTTAAGTCTGTGTGCGGCTCCAACGCCGCTGGGTCTACGGCTTCCGTGGCGGGTTGAGCTTCCCGTCCTCGGATGGCGCGATCTGCTCTGGATCTAAGGCCAGAGCGGTTTCAGGTGTTATCTCCTTGGTATGATCCGATGACAGATTTACGTCATGTTCATCGTGGTGGCAGGGAGCGGCTGCCATGGTCTCGAATCCGTCGAAGATCAAGTCTCCGCGGATATCCGCAACATAGTTCAAGCTTCCAAATCTGACCTAATGGCCAGGGGTGTAGCTTTCGATCTGCTCCAGATGGCCAAACGAGTTGGCCCCCAGTGCGATGCCGCCGAATACGAAGATTTGTCCGGGGAGGAAGGTTTCCCCTCGGACAGCATCGTTGTACATGATTGAAGGAGCCATCGAACCTTTTGACAACGGCACAGCGGAACTCTCAGTGAAAGCACCAATGTCGGTGTCAAAACCGGCGGATCTCGGGTAGGGGGTCCCGAACTGTGCGTCTAAGGTCGATGGTAACAGGAGACAGGGGACACGATGTTTACCCAGGTTCGGGCCCTCTCTATGGATGTAATAACCTACTTCCTGCTTGATTGATCTTGATGAATATGAGTGTTACAAGAGTTGATCTACGACGAGATCGTAATGGCTAAAACCCTAGAAGTCTAGCCTGTATGATTATGACTATGAGTCTTCGGCCCTACGGGCCTAACCCTCCGGTTTATATAGACACCGGAGGGATCTAGGGTTACATAGTCGGTTACAGAGAAAGGAATCTTCATATTTGGTCGCCAAGATTGCCTTCCACGCCAAGGAGAGTCCCATCCAGACACGGGTAGAGTCTTCGGTCTTTGTATCTTCACAACCCATCAATCCGGCCCATATCCAACAGGCCGGACGCCCGAGGACCCCTTAGTTCAGGACTCCCTCACCAAGGACCAACGCTGACCGCTGGGCAGCTTGGCCAGCCCGGGCGGCGTCGTCCGCCCAAGAAGACCTGAACCCTGCGCCCCAGGCGGCACGTGCACCGCCAAACGTTGCAGGGCGCGGGCGGCGTGGTCAAACGCCATCCACCCTTACTCCATGACAAGCGCGGGCAGCCGCAAGGGCCTCAAGCTACGCTGTGGCCACGACGCCACACACCCGACGGGAAAGCAAACATGAGGGTCGCGCTCATCGTGGCTCGGGAGCTGCTGCGATCCCGGTTGATGGAGAGCGGCCGGGATGCATTGCTGGAGCGCGTCGCCGAGCTGCTGGACGCTGCGGCCTCAGGAGAATCGCCCTTCTGCTCCCTTCTTACGCCTCAGGCCGCGACCGGATCGCATGGTGGGCCTCGCCGCTCCCGCGTGCCCCCGGGCGCCAGGAGATTTCATCGACACCGCCGCGACCAGTAGCACCGGACGCCCAATCGCACTCGCGCCACCTCTGATGAGCACGGGCTCGAGCGTTGCCACCCGCGGCCCCAGTGGGATGCCGCCCTACCATCCTCAGGGCAGCGCGCTGGGCCGGGCAACATGGAGCGTCGGGCACTTCGGCGAGGTCTTCGGGGCGACGGCCTCGGAGGCCTACATGCCCCGAATGATGGACCAGGAGTACACGCTGGAAGAAGACACTGGCTCGTTCCTCAAGCCAGGCTGGGGGAGGAGGCGCTAGAAGCTGAGGCCTTCCAGGAGCTTCCCGGGAGCCTCACTGACCATGCCGTCGACAACAGCTACAGGGTACCACTAATCTCTCAGGAGCAAGCTTACGCTAACCAAGGGTCGCAGGAGGATCAGGTCACAGCGGCGAACGGTGGTCCCAGCTCGACAGCCTCCCTTCCACCAGGAGGAGCGCACTGGGGGCTGCAGGGAAGGAGCTAGGAGCAAGGTCCCTCCCCGCATCGCATGGAGCAGGGCGTCCCCCGGAGGTAGGCCCTCTGCCGGGGAGGCGCTGGTGATCCTTCCCCCGGCAGAGGACCCGTGGTCACCGAGGGCACCGCTGGCATCCCCTTTGCTCCTTGGCATCGTCCTGGTTTCCGGATGCCCCAATGGTGGTCGAGGGTGGCGCAAGGCGGGGCCCTCATCCGGCGATATGAAGTAAGGCTCGCGCCTGTGAAGGTCTCCGCTCGTGACACTCTCACGTAATAATGAGTCGGCTGTACACGCCCCGGAGTCTCAGGAGTGCTGCCCTCGGGCCTCGGGGGCTCCCTCCCACGTCCTAGTGGCAGCACTTAGCTCCGCGCTGGTGAGAAGACAAGAAGACTAGACTGTTGGGGAACGTAGCAGAAATTCAAAATTTTCTACGCATCACCAAGATCAATCTATGGAGTAATCTAGAAACGAGGGGAAGGGAGTGCATCTACATACCATTGTAGATTGCGATGCGGATGCGTTGCAAGAACGCGGATGAGGGAGTCGTACTCGTAGCGATTCAGATCGCGGTTGATTCCGATCTGAGCACCGAAGAACGGTGCCTCCGCATTGCACACACGTGCAGCCCGGTGACGTCTCCCACGCCTTGATCCAGCAAGGAGAGAGGGAGAGGTTGGGGAACACTCCATCCAGCAGCAGCACGACGGCGTGGTGGTGATGGAGGAGCATGGCAATCCTGCAGGGCTTCACCAAGCACCGCGGGAGAGGAGGAGGGAGAGGGGTAGGGCTGCGCTATGAGGGAGATGTCTTCTCATGTGTATGGCAGCCCCAAAACCTCAACTATTTATAGGGGGGGGGAGGGGCTGCACCCCCATCTAGGGTTCCCCCCAAAGGGGTGCGGCCAGCCCTAGATGGGGCTTGGGGGGCGGCCAAGGGGGGGGGGGAGAGGGGGGCGCCCCACTAGATGGGCCTTAGGCCCATCTGTGCCTAGGGCTTCCCCCTTCCCCCCCTTCCTGCGCCCTGGGCCTCTTGTGGGGGGCGCACCAGCCCACCTGGGGCTGGTCCCCTCCCACACTTGGCCCATGCAGCCCTCTGGGGCCGGTGGCCCCACCTGGTGGACCCCCGGGACCCTCTCGGTGGTCCCGGTACATTACCGATAGCACCCAAAACTTTTCCGGTGACCAAAACAGGACTTCCCATATATAAATCTTTACCTCCGGAACTCCTCGTGACGTCCGGGATCTCATCCGGGACTCCGAACAACATTCGGTAACCACATACAAACTTCCTTTATAACCCTAGTGTCATCAAACCTTAAGTGTGTAGACCCTACGGGTTCGGGAACCATGCAGACATGACCGAGACGTTCTCCGGTCAATAACCAACAGCAGGATCTGGATACCCATGTTGGCTCCCACATGTTCCACGATGATCTCATCGGATGAACCACGATGTCGGGGATTCAATCAATCCCGTATACAATTCCCTTTGTCTATCGGTATGTTACTTGCTCGAGATTCGATCGTCGGTATCCCTATACCTTGTTCAATCTCGTTACCGGCAAGTCTCTTTACTCGTTCCGTAACTCACATCATCCCGTGATCAACTCCTTGTTAACATTGTGCACATTATGATGATGTCCTACCGAGTGGGCCTAGAGATACCTCTCCGTTTACACGGAGTGACAAATCCCAGTCTCGATTCGTGCCAACCCAACAGACACGGAGATACCTGTAGTGCACCTTTATAGCCACCCAGTTACGTTGTGACGTTTGGTACACCCAAAGCATTCCTACGATATCCGGGAGTTGCACAATCTCATGGTCTAAGGAAATGATACTTGACATTAGAAAAGCTCTGAGCAAACGAACTACACGATCTTGTGCTAGGCTTAGGATTGGGTCTTGTCCATCACATCATTCTCCTAATGATGTGATCCCGTTATCAACGACATCCAATGTCCATGGTCAGGAAACCGTAACCATCTATTGATCAACGAGCTAGTTAACTAGAGGCTTACTAGGGACATGGTGTTGTCTATGTATCCACACATGTATCTAAGTTTCCTATCAATACAATTCTAGCATGGATAATAAACGATTATCACGAACAAGGAAATATAATAATAACCAATTTATTATTGCCTCTAGGGCATATTTCCAACAGTCTCCCACTTGCACTAGAGTCAATAATCTAGTCCACATCACCATGTGATTAACACTCATAGGTCACATCACCATGTGACCAACATCCAAAGAGTTTACTAGAGTCAACAATCTAGTTCACATCACTATGTGATTAACACTCAATGAGTTCTGGTTTGATCATGTTATGCTTGTGAGAGAGGTTATTAGTCAACGGGTCTGAACCTTTCAGATCCGTGTGTGCTTTACGAATATCTATGTCATCTTGTGGATGCTACCACGCGCTACTTGGAGCCATTTCAAATAACTGCTCTACTATACGAATCCGGTCTACTACTCAGAGTCATCCGGATTAGTTTCAAAGTTCGCATCGACGTAGCCCTTTACGACGAACTCCTTTTCACCTCCATAATCGAGAAAATTCCTTAGTCCACTAGATACTAAGGATAAGTTCGACTGCTGTCATGTGATCCATTCCCGGATCACTATTGTACCCTCTTGACCTACTCATGGCAAGGCACACTACATGTGTGGTACGCAGCATAGCATACTGTAGAGCCTACGTCTGAAGCATAGGGGACGACCTTCGTCCTTTCTCTCTCTTCTGCTGTGGTCAGGTCTTGAGTCTTACTCAATACTCACACCTTGTAACACAGCCAAGGACTCCTTCTTTGCTGATCTATTTTGAACTCTTTCAAAATCATGTCAAGGTGCGCGTTCTTTGAAAGTATCATCGGGCGTCTTGATCTATCTCTATAGATCTTGATGCCCAATATGTAAGCAGCTTTTATCCAGGTCTTCCTTTGAAAAACTCCTTTCAAACAACCCTTTATGCTTTCCAGAAATTTTACATCATTTCGGATCAACAATATGTCATTCACATATACTTATCAGAAATGTTGCAGCGCTCGCACTCACTTTATTGTAAATACAAGTTTCTAACAAACTTTGTATAAACCCAAAAACTTTGATCACTCCATCAAAGCATATATTCTGACTCCGAGATGCTTGCTCTAGCCCATGGAAGGATCACTGGAGCTAGCATACCTTTTAGCATCCTTAGGATCGAAAAAAAACTTTCTGATTGTATCACATACAACCTTTCCTTACGAAAACTGGTAAGGAAACTTGTTTTGACATCCATCTGCCAGATTTCATAAATGCAGCTAATGCTAACATGATTCCGACGGACTTAAGCATCGCTACGGATGAGAAAATCTCATCGTAGTCAACTCCTTGAACTTGTGGAAATACTCTTTGCCACAAGTCGAGCTTCATAGACGGTAACATTACCGTCCACGTCCGTCTTCTTCTCAAAGATCCATTTATCTCGGATTTCATGGCTTCTAACCATTTGTCGGAATATGGGCCCACCATCGCTTCTCCATAGCTCGTAGGTTCAGTATTGTCCAACAACATGATATCTCAGACAGGATCACGTACCACTCTGAAGTAGCACGTATCCTCGTCGTCCTACGAGGTTTGGTGGTGACTTGATCCGAAGTTTCATGATCACTATCATAAGCTTCCACTTCAATTGGTGTAGGTGCCACAGGAACAACTTCCTGTGCCCTGCTACACACTAGTTGAAGTTATGGTTCAATAACCTCATCAAGTCTCCACCATCCTCCCACTCAATTCTTTCGAGAGAAACTTTTCCTCGAGAAAGGACCTGTTTCTAGAAGCAACTACTTTTGCTTCCAGATCTGAAATAGGAGGTATACCCAACTGTTTTGGGTATTCTATGAAGATGCGTTTATCCGCTTTGGGTTCGAGCTTATCAGCCTGAAATTTTTTCACATAAGCATCGCAGCCCCAAACTTTTAAGAAACGACAACTTAGGTTTCTCTAAACGGTGTCGTCTCAACGGAATTGCGTGGTGCCCCTTTTAAAGTGAATGCGGTTGTCTCTAATGCCTAACCCATAAATGATAGTGGTAATTCAATAAGAGACATCATGGTATGCACCATATCCAATAGGGTGCAGTTATGATGTTCGGACACACCATCACACTGTGGTGTTCCAGGCGGTATTAATTGTGAAACACTTTCCACAATGTCTTAATTGTGTGCCAAACTCGTAACTTAGATATCTCTATGATCATATCATAGACATTTTATCCTCTTGTCACGACGATCTTCAACTTCACTCTGAAATTACTTGAACCTTTCAATAATTCAGACTTGTGTTTCATCAAGTAAATATTCTCAGCATCTACTCAAATCATCTGTGAAGTAAGAACATATCGATATCCACTGCGTGCCTCAGCACTCATTGGACTGCACACATCAGATGTATTACTTCCAATAAGTTGCTCTCTTGTTCCATCTTACTGAAAACGAGGCCTTTCAGTCATCTTGCCCATGTGGTATGATTTGCATGTCTCAAGTGATTCAAAATCAAGTGAGTCCAAACGATCCATCTGCATGGAGTTTCTTCATGCATATATACCAATAGACATGGTACGCATGTCTCAATCTTTTCAAAAACGACTGAGTCCAAAGATCCATCTACATGGAGCTTCTTCATGCGTTCTATAGCAATATGACTCAAATGGCAGTGCCACAAGTATGTGGAACTATCATTACTATTTTATATCTTTTGGCACGAACATGTGTATCACTACGATCGAGATTCATTTTAGGTGCAAGACCATTGAAGGTATTATTCAAATAAACAGAGTAACCATTATTCTCTTTAAATGAATAACCGTATTGCGATAAACATAATCCAATCATGCTCAACGCAAACACCAAATCTCGATGGTAGAGGGAGCATGCGATGCTTGATCACATCAACCTTGGAAACACTTCCAACACATATCGTCATCTCACCTTTAGCTAGTCTCCGTTTATTCCGCAGCTTTTATTTCGAGTTACTAACACTTAGCAACCGAACCGGTATCTAATACCCTGGTGCTGCTAGGAGTACTAGTAAAGTACACATTCATATAACGTATATCCAATATACTTCTGTCGACCTTGCCTGCCTTCTCATCTACCAAGTATCTAGGGTAGTACTGCTTCAGTGACCGTTCCCCTCATTACAGAAGCACTTAGTCTCGGGTTTGGGTTCAACCTTGGGATTCTTCACTAGAGCGGCAAATGATTTGCTGTTTCATGAAGTATCCCTTTTGCCCTTGCCCTTCTAGAAACTAGTGGTTTTACTAACCATCAACAATTGATGCTCCTTCTTGATTTCTACTTTCGCGGTGTCAAACATCGCGAGTTGCTCAAGGATCATCATGTCTATCCCTGATATGTTATAGTTCATCACGAAGCTCTAATAGCTTGGTGGCAGTGACTAAGGAGAACCATCACTATCTCATCTGGAAGATTAACTCCCACTCGATTCAAGTGATTGTAGTACTCAGACAATCTGAGCACATGCTCAACGATTGAGCTTTTCTCCCTTAGTTTGCAGGCTTAAGAAACTTGTCAGAGGTCTCATACCTCTTGACGTGGGCACTAGTCCGAAATCCCAATTTCAGTCTTCGGAACATCTCATATGTTCTGCGACGTTTCAAAAAACCGTCTTTGGTGCCACAATTCTAAACCGTTAGCATTACTCACTGAACTATCACGTAGTCATCAAAACGTGTATGTCAGATGTTTCGCAACATCTACAGACGACGCTGAGGTTCAGCACACCGAGCGGTGCATTAAGGACATAAGCCTTATGTGCAGCAATGAGGACAATCCTCAGTTTACGGACCCAGTCCGCATAATTGCTACTACCAACTTTCAACTAAATTTTCTCTAGGAACATATCTTAAACAGTAGAACTAAAGCGCAAGCTATGACATAATTTGCAAAGACCTTTTGACTATGTTCATGATAATGAAGTTCATCTGATTATTGAACTCCCACTCAGATAGACATCCCTCTAGTCATCTAAGTGATACATGATCCGAGTCAAACTAGGCCGTGTCCGATCATCACGTGAGACGGACTAGTCATCATCGGTGAACATCTCCATGTTGATCGCATCTACTATACGACTCATGTTCGACCTTTCGGTCTCTTGTGTTCCGAGGCCATATCTGTACATGCTAGGCTCGTCAAGTCAACCTAAGTGTTTCGCATGTGTTCCGAGGCCATGTCTGTACATGCTAGGCTCGTCAACACCCGTTGTATTCGAACGTTAGAATCTATCACACCCGATCATCACGTGGTGCTTCGAAACAACGAACCTTCGCAACGGTGCATAGTTAGGGGGAACACTTTCTTGAAATTATTATAAGGGATCATCTTACTTACTACCGTCATTCTAAGCAAATAAGATGCATAACATGATAAACATCACATGCAATCAAATAGTGACATGATATGGCCAATATCATTTTGCTCCTTTGATCTCCATCTTCGGGGCACCATGATCATCTTTGTCACCGGCATGACACCATGATCTCCATCATCATGATCTCCATCATTGTGTCTTCATGAAGTTGTCACGCCAACGATTACTTCTACTTCTATGGCTAACACGCTTAGCAATAAATTAAAGTAACTTAGATGGCGTTATTCAATGACACGCAGGTCATACAAAAAATAAAGACAACTCCTATGGCTCCTGCCGGTTGTCATACTCATAGACATGCAAGTCGTGATTCCTATTACAAGAATATGATCAATCTCATACATCACATATATCATTCATCATATCTTTTGGCCATATCACATCACATAGCACATGCTGCAAAAACAAGTTAGACGTCCTCTAATTGTTGTTGCAAGTTTTTTTACGTGGCTTGTATAGGTTTCTAGCAAGAACGTTTCTTACCTACGTAAAACCACAACGTGATATGCCAATTTCTATTTACCCTTCATAAGGACCCTTTTCATCGAATCCGTTCTGACTAAAGTGGGAGAGACAGACACCCGCTAGCCACCTTATGCAACTAGTGCATGTCAGTCGGTGGAACCTGTCTCACGTAAGCGTACGTGTAAGGTCGGTCCGGGCCGCTTCATCCCACAATGCCGCCGAAACGAGAAAAGACTAGTAGCGGCAAGAAGAATTGGCAACATCTACGCCCACAACTACTTTGTGTTCTACTCGTGCATAGAAACTACGCATAGACCTAGCTCTGATACCACTTTTGGGGAACGTAGCAGAAATTCAAAATTTTCTACGCATCACCAAGATCAATCTATGGAGTAATCTAGCAAGGGGAAGGGGAGTGCATCTATATACCATTGTAGATCGCGATGCGGAAGCGTTACAAGAACGCGGATGAGGGAGTCGTACTCGTAGCGATTTAGATCGCGGTTGATTCCGATCTGAGCACCGAAGAACGGTGCCTCCGCGTTCAACACACGTGCAGCCCGGTGACGTCTCCCACGCCTTGATCCAGCAAGGAGAGAGGGAGAGGTTAGGGAAGACTCCGTCCAGCAGCAGCACGACGGCGTGGTGGTGATGGAGGAGCGTGGCAATCCTGCAGGGCTTCGCCAAGCACCGCGGGAGAGGAGGAGGGAGAGGGGTAGGGCTGCGCTATGAGGGAGATGTCTTCTCATGTGTATGGCAGCCCCAAAACCTCAACTATTTATAGGGGGAGGGGAGGGGCTGGACCCCCATCTAGGGTTCCCCCCAAAGGGGTGCGGCCAGCCCTAGATGGGGCTTGGGGGGCGGCCAAGGGGGGGAGAGGGGGGGGCGCCCCACTAGATGGGCCTTAGGCCCATCTGTGCCTAGGGTTTCCCCCTTCCCCCCTTCCTGCGCCCTGGGCCTCTTGTGGGGGGCGCACCAGCCCACCTGGGGCTGGTCCCCTCCCACACTTGGCCCACGCAGCCCTCTGGGGTCGGTGGCCCCACCTGGTGGACCCCCGGGACCCTCCCGGTGGTCCCGGTACATTACCGATAGCACCCGAAACTTTTCCGGGACCAAAACAGGACTTCCCATATATAAATATTTACCTCCGGACCATTCTGGAACTCCTCGTGACGTCCGGGATCTCATCCGGGACTCCGAACAACATTCGGTAACCACATACAAACTTCCTTTATAACCCTAGCGTCATCGAACCTTAAGTGTGTAGACCCTACGGGTTCGGGAACCATGCAGACATGACCGAGACGTTCTCCGGTCAATAACCAACAGCGGGATCTGGATACCCATGTTGGCTCCCACATGTTCCACGATGATCTCATCGGATGAACCACGATGTCGGGGATTCAATCAATCCCGTATACAATTCCCTTTGTCTATCGGTATGTTACTTGCCCGAGATTTGATCATCGGTATCCCTATACCTTGTTCAATCTTGTTACCGGCAAGTCTCTTTACTCGTTCCGTAACTCACATCATCCCGTGATCAACTCCTTGGTCACATTGTGCACATTATGATGATGTCCTACCGAGTGGGCCCAGAGATACCTCTCCGTTTACACGGAGTGACAAATCCCAGTCTCGATTCGTGCCAACCCAACAGACACTTTCGGAGATACCTGTAGTGCACCTTTATAGCCACCCAGTTACGTTGTGACGTTTGGTACACCCAAAGCATTCCTACGGTATCCGCGAGTTGCACAATCTCATGGTCTAAGGAAATGATACTTGACATTAGAAAAGCTCTGAGCAAACGAACTACACGATCTTGTGCTAGGCTTAGGATTGGGTCTTGTCCATCACATCATTCTCCTAATGATGTGATCCCGTTATCAACGACATCCAATGTCCATGGTCAGGAAACCGTAACCATCTATTGATCAACGAGCTAGTTAACTAGAGGCTTACTAGGGACATGGTGTTGTCTATGTATCCACACATGTATCTGAGTTTCCTATCAATACAATTCTAGCATGGATAATAAACGATTATCACGAACAAGGAAATATAATAATAACCAATTTATTATTGCCTCTAGGGCATATTTCCAACATAGACTAGGCACCGGACGCAGCCATTTGCTTTTAATCTCTTTTCTGTAGCCCTATTTTCTAGCTTTGGATTTAAGTTTGAAGTTGAATTTTCATTGGTATGCGTGGGGGTGTCTTTTCTCGTTCGTGCGATTTCTTGCGATCTGGTTCCTTGGTGTGATTTGGAGTTCGCACCTGCTGCCTCCCTTCGCGAGCCCCTCGCGGGTGGGGGCTGGATGAGGCGCACGCACGCCACGCGCGCGTCCTGCCATGACTGGCGCTTGCTTCTCGCGAGGCCCTCTCGGGCGGATCGACAGAAGCTCACGGCCTCACGAGCCGGTTCGGAACCTGTCTTGACTAAGGTAAATCGCAGCGGTAAGTTCGCGGCAGGACTCACGGGCTCGCGAAAACACTTCCCCGGCTTGGCCTAAGGAATAGAGGCAGTAACCTGTTTACATGAGGGGCTTCCCCTCCCAAAATGCTCTTACAACTTCCAGGGCCGTGCCCGAGCTGTTGCGTGCAGGATAAACAGCAGGGAAGCACGGGTTCAATCGGACATGTCGCTCGCTGCGTCTCCCGGGTCACCTTCAGACACGTCACTGGCGTCGCTGTCGCCGTCGCTGGCATCACCATCACCGTCACCGGCGCTGCCCTCCCCATCGTCGACCACGTCGCCTTCATCCGCCGCGACCACCACCACGTCGTCCTCTGAAGCGAAGGCCCTGACTAGTGCATCCACATTGTCTTCCACCCATTGCGACAGGTCGCCTCGGATGGCCTCGGGTACGGGGGCAATGGCGGCGTCAAAATCAAAGTTGGGGTAGGTGTTCTGGAGGTGGCTGAAGACGCGGGAGAACGCGTGCCCGAGCAGGCTATAGCTCTTCTCTTCAACAAGCTGGCGAGCCCTCTCGCATCGGTTCTCTAGGCGTGTCACCACGTCGGTGAAGAAGCGGAGGTGGCTGGCATAATCGTTCACGTGGGGATGAGGGGCATTTTCATCGCAGATGGTGCCCAGCGCCGTGTTGGCCCTGATCCTGAGGCCTTGGAGCATGGGAGCGTGCACGCGCTGCAGCGTCCGCCGCCGAAGCACTTCCTCCCTGCTCTGCTGCGCGAAGGACTCGGCGTTTGCAACTCATTGCTGAAGGGAAAGCATCTCGGTGCGGGCGGAGGCCAGCTCAGCCCGCGCCGAGACCAGGGCGGCTGCGGCGGCCTCCTCGCGCCGTTCCGCCTCAATCAGCCTAGACCTGAGGGCAGTAGTCCTACCCGCAGCCACGGCTTCTACGAGCTTCAGCTTTAGGTCGTACCTGCCCACAAGATCCGCGCGAGCCTCGGCCACCCGGCGATCGACCTCCTCCTGGGCCTTGGCCTCGCGCGCACCGATAGCATCCTCTGCTTGGGTGACTTGGCGCTCCCTCGTCTCGAGCCGCTCAAGCTCAAGGCTGCACTCCATGGCTTCCAACGCCAGCGCTTCCTCGCGCTTCAGGATCTCTTGCTCCTCGGTAGGTGTCCCCCTCATCGACGCTAGGGCGGCTTTGCGTGCCTCCACTTGCTGCTCCAAAGAGGCGCACTAGGCTTGGAGCTCCCACGCGCGTTTCTCTAGATCTCGCAGCGACGGTCAGCTTCCCGGGCCTCTTCCAAGGCTCGTGCGCAGGCCTCACGCGAGGCCGCGAGAGACGCCTCGGCCTTCCCATTATCAAGCTCGCGCTGGTGGCGCCCGAGGTTGATGGCAACCTTCAGTTTACGCCGCTTCTCCATCAGCCGAAGACCCTCCGCCTCGATGCGCGCGTCTACATCCACGAGTTCTCCGCCGAGCCAGCTCATCGTGCCCATTGCCTCCTGAAAGAGCTCGTGGCGGACGACACTTCGTTTGTGCGCAAGCATAAGCGCGCGGCCGATTTCATCCTCCACGGCGGGGGTTGCCGACGGGATCCGAAGCGACTCGCCCCCTTTCAGCAGGGGGCTGGGGGCTGGCCTCCCCGGTCGCCCACTGGGCTTCGACAGGAGCCTGGTTGAGTTGAGGTTCGCTACTCGAAGAGGAAGCCAACACCGAAGCCATCCAGCCACCGTCCACAACCAGAGGAGGAGCTCTTTGCACGCCCGTCGCGCCCCCGGCGAGGCCACGGAGACGGCAGCAGCGCGGGATCAAGGCGCCAGGCTAGCGTGTCTGCCTCCACAGCCGACCTCGCACCGGGGGCGACATGCTGGCTTGGGACGCTCAAGGCCAGCGGGAGATTCGAGGCAGGAGGAGGTTGCTTCCCGGGAGGCTTCACAGCCTTAGCAGAAGGGATCCTGAAGAGCCACCGTCAGGAAGGGAAGCAGCGCTCGAGGAATTACAAAGATAAGGTACTTACTCATCTATGGTGATGTACTTCCTCTGTTTCAACGGCCGGAAGGCGCCACTGCTGCAGCTCGGGGACCCCTTCCTCTTGCGGAGCAGTTCGAAGTCCACGCGGAGCCGGACGAAGCGCTGGACGAGGCGGCCAGCACAGGGCGCGACTGGTGAAGCGCCCAAGGAGACGACCTCAGGAGCGCTGAGCTGGGGAGAGCTATCGGGCTTCGCCTCGCGATGACCTGCTGAGGCCTCGGGAGCAGCGGACTGCATCGCCCCCTCAACTGCCACCCCAGGGCGAGAGTCACGGGTTCCCGGGGATGGTGCCTCAGGAGCAACGGGCGGCGTCGACACCTCGGCACCTGAGCCTCCGGCCTCCAGTGGTGCGTGCCCCCTGCGTCCACTCTTCGGGCAAGTTCGGCGCCGGCGACAAGGAGGGGAACCACGGTGACGGGGTTCTCATGGGGCCCCTCAAGGCCGACTGGACGCAGCCCCCATTCATCGAAGGGGGGCATCTGCCCCACAAACTCCACCCTGTTCGAGCAGCAGTACAGGAGACAACCCTCCTGCGGCATATCGCCTGGCGAGGGGTCGCCCGCCAAGACCTCGAGCACCGTTCTTCGTGCCTCGGGCGGGAGCCCCGACTCCTGAAGCCTCATGCGATCCTAGCCGCCGGTCAGGGCCCACATCGGCTGGGAATGGCGCTGGAGTGGGGCGATGCAGCGTCGGAGGAACTCCTTCATCACCTTGGGCGCAGTCACGTCGAGGTCCTTCAGCCTCCTCAGCTGGAGCCAGACGAAGGCAAGGCGGGAGCCCGCGAGCTTCTCGTGGCCCTAGCTGGAGCTGGGTACAGCGGGTGACGACGGGGGCGAGAGCAGGGGGCTGAGCACTCCGACATCCACATACACCCACCGTGTCCGAAACCCGCTTGCAGACGGCGGGAGCTCAAAATCAATCCCCGAGCCGGCCGTCGCCGCCACAGCCTGGAAGCTCAGGCACCCCGAGCACTGCAGGGGTTCGGTCAAGTGCAATGAGAAGAAATGGCGCAGGAGGGCCATGGAAGGGGAAATGCCCACCATGGCCTCGCAGACAAAGGCAAAGACGGCAAGAAGGGCGACGGATTGGGGATCTAGGTGCAGCATATGGATCTGATAATGGGAAAGCACGGTGTTGAAGAAGGCGGAGAAGGGAGGAACCAGGCCGGCCCACAGGGCGTCAATTAAGAACTGGACCTCAGTGGCTGTCCTATTGATAGTAGCATGGGACGCAGGCCAGGCCACCGTCCCTCCCCATTCATTGAAGCTGGTGGCGAGCGCCAGGTGGACCTTGTCCATGGCCTCTTGATTGAGTACCAGTGATCGACCAACGGCGGGTTCAATGGCAGGGGGTGGACTGGCTGAGGGCAGGGGCTTCTTCCCTTTCTCTGTTCGGTTCGGCGCCATGGCGACAGAGAGGACTGAGCTCAGGTCGGATTGGGAGAGGAAGCTGAGGTTCGAAGAAGCGGAGGAGTTGGGGAGTGCGTTGCCAGCAACGGAGAAATAACTGTGTAGTACGCCGTGGCCGCCTAGCCAGGCGCATATCAAGGCTGCGTGAGGAAGCGGGGCCACCCATGTCCAATCGATCGCCACGCGGCGAGCAGGGGCCGCAGGCTGTTGGGGCCCGCGGCGCTCCGCACTTGCCCTTTGGCTTCGCCTCGAAGCCAAGTCCGAGCGCGCCTTGGGCCTGGGGCTACTGTCGGTGTTCTAGGAACTGGGGTCCCCAGACTTGCCTGCCTGCAGCCCACGGCGTGGCTCCACTAGCGGCCCTGTACGACCCATCTTCACCGGCAAAACACTCAAGACCCTCGCGAGGGACCAGGCCTCGCGAGGCGGACGACGCAAGACCTCCTCAGGGGCAGCCTCACCAGGCTGGCTCGCGAGGGGCGGAGAGATCAAGGCAAGGGGCACCTTGCGAGGTTCCCGTGACGTAAGCCATTGACGGCCAAGACCAAGCGGGCGCCAGGCGGGCGCCAGTGAGCCCAGTGTTCTTGTTTCCTCTTTGGTGCTAAAGAGGCAAATGCAGGCGAGGAGTCCCGAGGCGTTAGGCAAAGGTTTCCATATCGGTGCAACGAGACTGAGACCAGCAGGATGGCAGGACGGAGGTCACTATGGAGCCCAAGACGGTGTCACCACCAGAGCTTCTAGCAGGCGAAGACCACCTTTAGTAAGGATAACTTGTCCTAGTTGTCTCCCTTCGAATTTGGCCGTTGTGGGATCCCTTCCCGCTCAATATTTGGGAAGAGGACCAGGGCCTCTATAAATAGGACTAGCCACCACCATAGATGGGGACGGATCTAGATCAGCTGGAGAGACACCACACCAGCTCCCCCAAGCACAAGAACACCTCTCCTGAGGAGGCTGTTCTTCCCTTGTACTATTCATCCTCAGCCCAAGAGGCAATCCACCACACCACACTAGAGTAGGGTATTACACCACAATGGTGGCCCGAACCAGTATAAACCTTGTGTCCCCTTGTTCTTTGGGTTCGCCGAGCTAGGCCGTGGGATCATGATGCGTGCGAGCTAGAGGGAGGAGAGATCTTCGTGCGCACCCCCAGTGTTCGAACCTCAAGGGTTTTGCCGGAACCCGAAATCCGACAATGGTGTTGATGTAGAAGCACTCTATGATCGATTTCTCTTTCGGCGGAGCGCCGGAAAAGGCCCCAAGATGGGATCTCATGGGTATAGAAGGTTGCGGCGGTGGAAAATAGGTTTCGTCGCTCCCTCGGTTGTTTTCAGGGTATAAGAGTATATATAGGCGAAAGAAGTAGGTCGGTGGAGCTACGAGGGGGCCACGAGGGTGGGGGCGCGCCTTACCCCTGGGAGCGCCTCCCTGCCTCGTGGCCGCCTCGTTGCTTCCTTGACGTCCACTCCAAGTCTCCTGGATTGCGTTTGTTCCAAAAACGATCCTCGCGAAGGTTTCATTCCATTTGGGTTCCGTTTGATATTCCTTTTCTGCAAAACACTGAAATAGGAAAAAAAACAGCAATTTGCACTGGGCCTTCGGTTAATAGGCTAGTCCCAAAAATAATATAAAAGTGCATAATAAAGCCCATTAAACATCCAAAACAGATAATATAATAGCATGGAACAATAAAAAATTATAGATACGTTGGAGTTGTATCAGCCACCACCATAGAGGAGGAGGGAGGATTCAGATCATCCACTCACCCACCAGCTCATCCGAGCTCAAGAACACCTCTCCTCCTGAGGCTGTTCTCCCACTGTACTAGTGCATCCTCAGCCCCTCGAGGCCAATCCACCACAAAGCAGGAGTAGGGTTTTACTCTACAAGGTGGCCCGAACCTGGGTAAACTACCGTGTCTCTTTTCCATCCGGTTCGTCGAGCTAGGCCGTGAGATTAGCGAGTAGGCAGACTGGGGAGGACGAGTTCTTCGCACGCACCCCAGAGTTCGAACCTCTCAAGGGTCTGCGGAACCCCGAATCCAACATATGGCGCGCCAGGTAGGGGTGCGTCGGAGCCTCCCTTCTTCCAGTCGGCCCGCCATCGCCCCGCAGCTCCGATGGCTGACAATCCGAGGGCTCATGCTGAGCACTGGGCTGCTTGGCCCGTCTGGGCAATGCCGTCCGCCCAAGAAGACCTCCACCCCGTGCTCCAGGCAGACCGCGCGCTGCCCAACACCGCCGGGCGCGGGCGGCGCGGGCCGGCACCGTTCGCCCTCGCACCGCGGCGTACGCGTGCCACCACACGATCTTCAGGCTACACCGCGGCGACCACACACCACACCCGTCGGGAGCAGGCAAACATGCAAGCCGCACACATCGTAGCGCGAGAGCTGCTGTGTTGCAGGTTGGCGGAGGGTGTCCGCGATGCCCTGCTGGAGCGGGTCGTCAAGCTACTTAACGCCGCCTGCAGAGGTGCGGCGCCCTTCTGTTCCCTGCCCACGCCTCAGGTTGCGGCGGGGGCGCGCCCCCCGGGGCGCCTGGGGAATTCGACAGCGTCGACATGGCCCGCAGTGCCGCTCGTCTTACCACGACTACGCCTCCTCTAGGCAAGGCAAGTTCTGGCGGTCCCAGCAGGGCCGCGCCGGGATGCCACCCCGCGGCCATCAGGGCCAGACGCCGGGCCTGGTGGCCCATGCCGCGGGGCACCCAGGCGACGGCCCTGGCGCGGCGGCTTCAGATGCCTACGTACCCACCATGATGGACTAGGAGTACACGCCAGGGGAAGGCCTCAGCTCGTTCCCTGAGCCAGGCTGGGCAGAAGGTGTTGGGAAATGCAGTAATTTCATAATAATTCCTATGATCACGCAAGATCTATCTAGGAGAAGCATAGCAACGAGCAGGGAGAGTGTGTCGACGTACCCTCGTAGACCGAAAGCGGAAGCGTTATATCAACGCGGTTGATGTAGTCGTACGTCTTCATGATCCGACCGATCTCAGCACCGAACGTACGGCACCTCCGTGTTCAGCACATGTTCAGCTTGATGACGTCCCTCGTACTATTGATCCAGTTGAGGTCGAGGGAGAGTTCCGTCAGCACGACGGCGTGGCGACGGTGATGATGAAGTTACCGGCGCAGGGCTTTGCCTAAGCACTACGACGATATGACCGAGGTGGAATATGGTGGAGGGGGGCACAGCACACGGCTAAAGATCAACTTGTGTGTCTATGGGGTGCCCCCTCCTCCGTATATAAAGGAGTGGAGGAGGGGGACCGGCCGGTCTCATGGGGCGCGCCCCAAGGGGGGGAATCCTACTCCTACTAGGGGTAGGTTCCCCCCTTTCCTGGTCCAACTAGGAGGGGGAAGGAAGGGAAAGAGGGAGAGAAGGAAAGGGGGGACGCCCCCCCAATTCGGATTGGGCTTGGGGGGCGTGCGCCTCCACCTTGTCCGCCTCCTCCTCTCTTCCACTAAAGCCCATGAAGGCCCGTTAAGCCCCCGGGGAGTTCCCGTAACGCCCCGGTACTCTGGTAAATGCCCGAACTCATCCGAAACCATTCTGGTGTCCAAACATAACCTTCCAATATATCAATATTCATGTCTCGACCATTTTGAGACTCCTCGTCATGTCCGTGATCACATCCGGGACTCCGAACTACCTTCGGTACATCAAAACACATAAACTCATAATACCGATCGTCATCGAACGTTAAGCATGCGGACCCTACGGGTTCGAGAACTATGTAGACATGACTGAGACTCAATGCCGATCAATAACCAATAGCGGAACCTGGATGCTCATATTGGTTCCTACATATTCTGTGAAGATCTTTATTGGTCAAACCGCATAACAACATACGTTGTTCCCTTTACTTGCCCGAGATTCGATCGTCGGTATCTCCATACCTAGTTCAATATTGTTACCGGCAAGTCTCTTTACTCGTTCCGTAATGCATCATCCCGTGACTAACTCATTAGTCACATTGCTTGCAAGGCTTATAGCAATGTGCATTACCGAGAGGGCCCAGAGATACCTCTCCGAAACACGGAGTGACAAATCCTAATCTCAATCTATGCCAACCCAACAAACACCATCGGAGACACCTGTAGAGCATCTTTATAATCACCCAGTTACGTTGTGACGTTTGATAGCACACTAAGTGTTCCTCCGGTATTCGGGAGTGTCATAATCTCATAGTCATAGGAACATGTATAAGTCACGAAGAAAGCAATAGCAATAAACTAAACGATCATAGTGCTAAGCTAACAGATGGGTCTTGTGGATCACATCATTCTCCTAATGATGTGATCCCATTCATCAAATGACAACACATGTCTATGGTTAGGAAACATAACCATCTTTGATTAACGAGCTAGTCTAGTAGAGGCATACTAGGGACACTTTGTTTTGTCTATGTATTCACACATGTATCAAGTTTCCGGTTAATACAATTCTAGCATGAATAATAAAAATTTATCATGATATAAGGAAATAAATAATAACTTTAATTGCCTTTAGGGCATATTTCCTTCAGTCTCCCACTTGCACTAGATTCAATAATCTAGTTCACATCGCCATGTGATTTAACACCAATAGTTCACGTCGTCATGTGATATAACACCCTATAGTTCACATCGCCATGTGACCAATACCCAAAGGGTTTACTAGAGTCATAATCTAGTTCACATCGCCATGTGATTAACACCCAAAGAGTACTAAGGTGTGATCATGTTTTGCTTGCGAGAGAGGTTTAGTCAATGGGTCTGCCACATTCAGATCCATATGTATTTTGCAAATTTCTATGTCTACAATGCTCTGCACTGAGCTACTCCAGCTAAATGCTCCCACTTTCAATATGTATCCAGATCGAGACTCGGAGTCATCTAGATCGGTGTCAAAGCTTGCATTGACGTAACTCTTTACGACGAACTCTTTCTCACCTCCATAACCGAGAAATATTTCCTTAGTCCTCTAAGGATAATCTTGACCAATGTCCAGTGATCTACTCCTAGATCACTATTGTACTCCCTTGCCAAACTCAGGGCAGGATATACAATAGGTCTTGTACATAGCATGGCATACTTTATAGAACCTATGGCTGAGGCATAGGGAATGACTTGCAACACATGCAAGAACTCCTTCTTTGACTGTTCTATTTTGAACTACTTCAAAATCTTGTCAAGGTATGTACTCATTCAAAAATCTTATCAAGCGTCTTGATCTATCTCTATAGATCTTGATGCTCAATGTGTAAGCAGCTTCACCAAGGGTTTTCTTTGAAAAACTCCTTTAAAACGCTCCTTTATGCTTTCCAGAAAATTCTATATCATTTCCAGTCAACAATATGTCACTCACATATACTTATCAGAAAGGCTGTAGCGCTCCCACTCACTTTCTTGTAAATACAAGCTTCACCGCAAGTCTGTATAAAACTATATGCTTTGATCAACTCATCAAAGTGTATATTCCAACTCCGAGATGCTTGCACCAGTCAATAGATGGATCGCTGGAGCTTGCACACTTTGTTAGCACCTTTAGGATTGACAAAAACTTCTTATTGTATCATATACAGCTCTTCTTTAAAAAATCCATTAAGGAATGCAGTTTTGACGTCCATTTGCCAGATTTCATCAAATGTGGCAATTGCTAACATGATTTGGTCAGACTTTAAGCATCGATACGAGTGAGAAAATCTCATCGTAGTCAACACCTTGAACTTGTCAAAAACCTTTTGCAACAATTCGAGCTTTGTAGATAGTAACACTACTATCAGCGTCCGTCTTCCTCTTGAAGATCCATTTATTCTCAATGGCTCGACGATAATCGGGCAAGTCAACCAAAGTCCATACTTTGTTCTCATACATGGATCCCATCTCAGATATCATGGCCTCAAGCCATTTCACGGAATCTGGGCTCATCATTGCTTCGTCATAGTTCGTAGGTTCGTCATGGTCTAGTAACATGACTTCCTGAATAGGATTGCCGTGCCACTCTGGTGCGGATCGTACTCTGGTTGACCTACGACGTTTGGTAGTAACTTGATCTGAAGTTTCATGATCATCATCATTAGCTTCCTCACTAATTGGTGTAGGAATCACTGGAACTGATTTCTGTGATGAACTACTTTCCAATTTGAGAGAAGGTACAATTACCTCATCAAGTTCTACTTTCCTCCTGCTCACTTCTTTCGAGAGAAACTCCTTCTCTAGGAAGGATCCACCCTTACGAACAAAGATCTTGCCTTCGGATCTGTGATAGAAGGTGTACCCAACAGTTTCTTTTGGGTATCCTATGAAGATGCATTTCTCTGATTTGGGTTCGAGCTTATCAGGTTGAAGCTTTTTCACATAAGCATCGCAGCCCCAAACTTTAAGAAACGACAGCTTAGGTTTATTGCTAAACCACAGTTCATATGGTGTCGTCTCAACAGATTTAGATGGTGCCTTATTTAACATGAATGCAGCTGTCTCTAATGCATAATCCCAAAACGATAGTGGTAAATCTGTAAGAGACATAATAGATCGCACCATATCCAATAAAGTACTGTTACGATGTTCGGACACACCATTACGCTGTGGTATTCCAGGTGGCGTGAGTTGTGAAACTATTCCACATTGTTTTAAAGGAAGGCCAAACTCGTAACTAAAATATTTGCCTCCGCGATCAGATCGTAGAAACTTTATTTTCTTGTTACGATGATTCTCCACTTCACTCTGAAATTCTTTGAACTTTTCAACTGTTTCAGGTTTGTGTTTCATTAAGTAGATATACCCATATCTGCTCAGATCATCTGTGAAGGTTAGAAAATAACGATATCCACCGCGAGCCTTAACACTCATCGGACCGCATACGTCGGTATGTATTATTTCCTACAAGTTAGTAGCTCGCTCCATTGTTCTGGAGAACAGAGTTTTAGTCATCTTGCCCATTAGGCATGGTTCGCACGCATCAAATAATTCATAATCAAGTGATTCCAAAAGCCCATCAGCATGGAGTTTCTTCATGCGCTTTACACCAGTATGACCTAAACGGCAGTGCCACAAATAAGTTGCACTATCATTATTAACTTTGCATCTTTTGGCTTCATTATTATGAATATGTGTATCACTATGATCGAGATCCGACAAACTATTTTCATTGGGTGTATGACCATTGAAGGTTTTATTCATGTAAACAGAACAACAATTATTCTCTGACTTTAAATGAATAATCATATTGCAATAAACATGATCAAATCATATTCATCCTCAACGCAAACACCAAATAACATTTATTTAGATTCAACACTAATCCCAAAAGTATAGGGAGTGTGCGATGATGATCATATCAATCTTGTAACCACTTCTAACACACATCGTCACTTCACCCTTAACTAGTCTTTGTTCATTCTGCAACTCCCGTTTCGAGTTACTACTCTTAGCAACTGAACCAGTATCAAATACCGAGGGGTTGCTATAAACACTAGTAAAGTACACATAAATAACATGTATATCAAATATAGCTTTGTTCACTTTGCCATCCTTATTATCCACCAAGTATCTAGGGTAGTTCCACTTCCAGCGACCATTTCCTTTGCAGTAGAAGCACTCAGTTTCAGGCTTGGGTCTAGCTTTGGTTTCCTTTATGGGAGTGGAAACTTTCTTTCCATTATTCTTGAAGTTCCCTTTCTATTCCTTTGCCCTTTTACTTGAAACTAGTGGTCTTGTCAACCATCAACACTTGATGCTTTTTCTTGATTTCTACCTTTGCCGATTTCAGCATCGCGAAGAGCTCGGGAATCGTTTTCCTCATCCCTTGCATATTATAGTTCATCACAAAGTTCTAGTAGCTTGGTGATAGTGACTAGAGAACACTATCAATCACTATATTATCTGGAATATTAACTCCCACTTGATTCAAGCACTTGTCGTACTCAGACAATCTGAGCACGTCCTCATTGGTTGAGCTATTCTCCTCCATCTTGTAGGCAAAGTATTGTCATAGGTCTCATACCTCTCGACACAGGCATGAGTCTGAAATATTAATTTCAACTCTTGGAACATCTTATATGCTCCATGACGTTCAAAACATTTTTGAAGTCCCGGTTTTAAGCCATAAAGCATGGTGCACTAAACTATCAAGTAGTCATATATCGAGCTTGCCAAACGTTTATAACATATGCATATACTCCTGCAATAGGTCTGTCACCTAGCGGTGCATTAAGGACATAATTCTTCTGTGCAACAATGAGGATAATCCTCAGATCAAGACCTAGTCCGCATCATTGCTACTATCATCTTTCAACTTACTTTTCTCTAGGAACATATCAAAAATAAAACAGGGAAGCTATACGCGAGCTATTGATCTACAACATAGATATGCAAATACTATCAGGACTAAGTTCATGATAAATTAAGGTTCAATTAATCATATTACTTAAGAACTCCCACTTAGATAGACATCTCTCTAATCATCTAAGTGATCACATGATCCATATCAACTAAACCATGTCCGATCATCACGTGAGATGGGGTAGTTTTCAATGGTGAACATCACTATGTTGATCATATCTACTATATGATTCACGCTCGACCTTTCGGTCTTAGTGTTCCGAGGCCATATATGCATATGCTAGGCTCGTCAAGTTTAACCCGAGTATTCTGCGTGTGCAAAACTGGCTTGCACCTGTTGTATGTGAACGTAGAGCTTATCACACCCGATCATCACGTGGTGTCTCGGCACGACGAACTGTCGCAACGGTGCATACTCAGGGAGAACACTTGTACCTTGAAATTTAGTGAGAGATCATCTTATAATGCTACCACAGAACTAAGCAAAATAAGATTCATAAAGGATAAACATCACATGCAATCAATATAAGTGATATGATATGGCCATCATCATCTTGTGCCTTTGATCTCCATCTCCAAAGCACCGTCATGATCACCATCGTCACCAGCTTGACACCTTGATCTCCATCAAAGCATCGTTGTCGTCTCGCCAACTATTGCTACTACAACTATCGCTACCGCTTAGTGATAAAGTAAAGCAATTATATGGCGATTGCATTTCATACAATAAAGTGACAACCATATGGCTCCTGCCAGTTGCCGATAACTGTTACAAAACATGATCATCTCATACAATAATTTATATATCATCACGTCTTGACCATATCACATCACAACATGCCCTGCAAAAACAAGTTAGACGTCCTCTACTTTGTTGGTGCAAATTTTACGTGCCTGCTACGGGCTTAGACAGAACCATTCTTACCTACGCATCAAAACCACAACGATTTTTCCTCAAGTGTGTTGTTTTAACCTTCACCAAGGACCGGGCGTAGTCACACTCGATTCAACTAAAGCTGGAGAAACAGACACCCACTAGCCACCTGTGTGCGAAGCACGTCCGTAGAACCAGTCTCATGAACGCGGTCATGTAATGTCGTTCTGGGCCGCTTCATCCAACAATACCGCCGAATCAAAGTATGATATGCTGGTAAGCAGTATGACCATTATCGCCCACAACTCTTTGTGTTCTACTCATGCATATAACATCTACGCATAGACCTGGCTCGGATGCCACTGTTGGGAAACGTAGTAATTTCAAAAAAATTCCTACGATCATGCAAGATTTATCTAGGAGAAGCATAGCAATGAGCGGGGAGAGTGTGTCCACGTACCCTAATAGACCGTAAGCAGAAGTGTTATATCAACGCGGTTGATGTAGTCGTACGTCTTCATGATCCGACCGATCTCAGCACCGAACGTACGACACCTCCGTGTTCAGCACATGTTCAGCTTGATGACATCCCTCGTACTCTTGATCCAGTTGAGGCCAAGGGAGAGTTCCGTCAGCACGACAGCGTGGCGACGGTGATGATGAAGATACCGGCGCAGGGTTTCGCCTAAGCACTATGACGATATGACCGAGGTGGAATATGGTGGAGGGGGGCACCGCACACGGCTAAAGATCAACTTGTGTGTCTATGGGGTGCCCCCCTCCTCCGTATATAAAGGAATGGAGGAGGGGGACAGCCGGCCTCATGGGGTGCACCCCAAGGGGGGAATCCTACTCCTACTAGGAGTAGGTTCCCCCTTTCCTAGTCCAACTAGGAGGGGAAGGAAGGGGAAGAGGGAGAGAAGGAAAGCCCCCCCCCAATTTTGATTGAGCTTGGGGGGGGGCGCTCCTCCACCTTGGCCGCCTCCTCCTCTCTTCCACCAAAGCCCATGAAGGCCCATTAAGCCCCCGGGGTGTTCCGGTAACCCCCTGGTACTCCAGTAAACCCGAACTCATCCGAAACCATTCCGGTGGCCAAACATAACCTTCCAATATATCAATCTTCATGTCTCGACCATTTCGAGACTCCTCGTCATGTCCGTGATCACATCCGGGACTCCATACTACCTTCGGTACATCAAAACACATAAACTCATAATACCGATCGTCATCGGACGTTAAGCGTGCGGACCCTACGGGTTCGAGAACTATGTAGACATGACCTCGACTCATCTCCGGTCAATAACCAATAGCGGAACCTGGATGCTCATATTGGTTCCTACATATTCTATGAAGATCTTTATCGGTCAAACTGCATAACAACATACGTTGTTCCCTTTGTCATCGGTATGTTACTTGCCCGAGATTCGATCGTCGGTATCTCCATACCTAGTTCAATCTCATTACCGGCAAGTCTCTTTACCTGTTCCGTAATGCATCGTCCCGTGACTAAATCATTAGTCACATTGCTTGCAAGGCTTATAGTGATGTGCATTACCGAGAGGGCCCAGAGATACCTCTCCGAAACACGAAGTGACAAATCCTAATCTCGATCTATGCCAACCCAACAAACACCATCGGAGACACCTGTAGAGCATCTTTATAATCACCCAGTTACGTTGTGACGTTTGATAGCACACTAAGTGTTCCTCCGGTATTCGGGAGTTGCATAATCTCGTAGTCATAGGACATGTAGAAGTCATTAAGAAAGCAATAGCAATAAACTAAACGATCATAGTGCTAAGCTAACGGATGGGTCTTGTCCATCACATCATTCTCCTAATGATGTGATCTCGTTCATCAAATGACAACACATGTCTATGGTTAGGAAACTTAACCATCTTTGATTAACGAGCTAGTCTAGTAGAGGCATACTAGGGACACTTTGTTTTGTCTATGTATTCACACATGTATCAAGTTTCCGGTTAATACAATTCTAGCATGAATAATAAACATTTATCATGATATAAGGAAATAAATAATAACTTTATTATTGCCTATAGGGCATATTTCCTTCAGAAGGGACACAAGAGGCTGAGGCCTTTCACGAGGCGCTAGGAAGCTTCGCTGACCCCTTCAACGACAATAATCGTTGGGTACAGCCGGTATCTCAGGAGCATGCTTACGCTAACAGCTACCTCTTGAGCACTGCGTTGGTTTTCCCTTGAAGAGGAAAGGGTGATGCAGTAAAGCAGCGTAAATATTTCCCTCAGTTCTTGAGAACCAAGGTATCAATCTAGTAGGAGGCCACGCACGAGTCCCTCGCACCTACACAAATAAATAAATCCTCGCAACCAACACGATAAGGGGTTGTCAATCCCTACACGGTCACTTATGAGAGTGAGATCTGATAGATATGATAATATTTTTGGTATTTTTATGATAAAGATGCAAAGTAAAATAGAAAGCAATAAAAATAACTAAGTGTTGGAAGATTAATATGATGGAAAATAGACCCGGGGCCATAGGTTTCACTAGTGGCTTCTCTCAAAAGCATAAGTATTTTACGGTGGGTGAACAAATTACTGTTAAGCAATTGACAGAATTGAGCATAGTTATGAGAATATCTAGGTATGATCATGTATATAGGCATCACGTCCGAGACAAGTAGACCGACTCCTGCCTGCATCTACTACTATTACTCCACACATCAACCGCTATCCAGCATGCATCTAGAGTATTAAGTTCATAAGAACAGAGTAACGCTTTAAGCAAGATGACATGATGTAGAGGGATAAATTCATGCAGTATGATAAAAAAACCATCTTGTTATCCTCGATGGCAACAATACAATACGTGCCTTGCTGCCCCTACTGTCAAAGGGAAAGGACACCGCAAGATTGAACCCAAAGCTAAGCACTTCTCCCATTGCAAGAAAGATCAATCTAGTAGGCCAAACCAAACTGATAATTTGAAGAGACTTGCAAATATAACCAATCATACATAAAAGAATTCAGAAGATTCAAATATTGTTCATAGATAAACTTGATCATAAACCCACAATTCATCGGTCTCAACAAACACACCGCAACAGAAGATTACATCGAATAGATCTCCACAAGAGAGGGGGAGAACATTGTATTAAGATCCAAAAAGAGAGAGGAAGCCATCTAGCTAATAACTATGGACCCGAAGGTCTGAGGTAAACTACTCACACTTCATCGGAGAGGCTATGGTGTTGATGTAGAAGCCCTCCGTGATCGATGCCCCCTCTGGCGGAGCTCCGGAACAGGCCCCAAGATGGGATCTCACGGGTACAGAAGGTTGCGGCGGTGGAATTAGGTTTTTGGCTCCGTCTCTGATCGTTTGGGGGTACTAGGTATATATAGGAGGAAGGAGTACGTCGATGGAGCAACGTGGGGCCCATGAGGGTGGAGGGCGCGCCCAGGGGGTAGGCGCGCCCCCTACCTCGTGGCTTCCTGGTAGCTTTCTTGACGTAGGGTCCAAGTCCTCTGGATCACGTTCGTTCCGAAAATCACATTCCCGAAGGTTTCATTCCGTTTGGACTCCGTTTGATATTCTTTTTCTGCGAAACTCTGAAATAGGCAAAAAAACAACAATTCTGGGCCGGGCCTCCAGTTAATAGGTTAGTCCCAAAAATAATATAAAAGTATATAATAAAGCCCAATAATGTCTAAAACAGAAGATAATATAGCATGGAGCAATAAAAAATTATAGATACGTTGGGGACGTATCACTAACCATGGACCGCAGGTGAACCAGGCCAAAGCAGCGGCCAGAGACCCCATGGCGATGGCTCCACCCCAGGCGGGGGAGGCGCATTGGGGGCTGCGCGGGAGGGGCCCGGAGCCAGGGCCTCCCCCGTGCCGCCCGGAGCAAGGCGTTGCACGGAGGTAGGTCCTCTGCCGGGGAAGGCGCCGGCGAGCCCTTCCCCCCGGCAGACGGCCCGCGGTCGCCGAGGGCGCCGCCAGCATCCCCCTTGCCCCTTGGTCTCGTCCTAGTTTCCGGATGCCCCAACGGTGGTCGGGGGTGGCGGAGGGCGGGGCCCTCGATTGGCGATATGAAGAAAGGCTCGCGCCTGTGAAGGTCTCCGCTCGTGACACTCTCACGTAATAATGAGTGGGGATGTACACGCCCCGCAGTCTCCTGAGTGCCGCCCTTGGGCCTCACGAGGGCTCCCACCCACGTCCAAGTGGAAGCACCATGCTCCGCGCTAGCCGTCGACACTGTCCCTCAATGAATATGCTCACACCCAGTGAAAGCACTTAGCTCCGTGCTAGTGAGAAGACAAGGAGACTAGCTAGGTGCCGGACGCTGCTGTTTGCTTACGTCCCCTTTCCTGTAACCTGATTCGCTGCCTTTTGGATTGATATTTGAAGTTCTTTTTGTGTTATCAAAAGCGGGGGAGTTTTCTATTGTTCGTGTCGATATCTTGTGTTCTAGTTGCGTGTTTCACCTAGGGCTCGCAGCCGTTACCCCCCTGCGAGCACCTCGCGAGCGGGGGCTGGCCGGCACGCGGTGCCAGTCATGTCCGGACGACCCGGGCAGGACCCCCTCGAGGTCAAGGGTAAACCTGCCGCAGGTTCACCGCGTGCGTATCTTGCTGTAGTCCGGCGCTTGCTCCTCGTGAGGTCCTCTTGGACGGATCAGCAGGCTTCTCGGGAGACTTAGAACCTCGTGAGCCCCAAAGGGCTCACCTCGGGAGGAAAATTCGACCAGGGTGTTGGGTCTTGCCCAAGACCTGCGGAACCAAGGTAAGTCGTAACAACTTCTCCGCGGGCCCGCGATGGCGCATCTCGAGCCCTGTCCTTAAAAGACGCATCATCACTTCACCAGGCCATACATTATGTTTTATATATTATAAGGGCCGCCCTCAAAAATGCTTTCACGATCTGCGGGGCCGCACCCAAGGTTTTTCTTCCTTACAGGTTAAGGCAAAGGGAAATACAGGTCTAGCCGGAGGCGCTGCCTTCCGCGCCCTCCTCACTGTCTTCATCCATGTCATCTGCATCATCGCCAACATCGTCTTCATCGTCGCCCTCCGCACCATCCCCATCGGCCGCGATCACGATCGCGTCATCCTCGGGGGCGAACTCCGCGACCAGCGCGTCCACGTTGTCGTCCACCCAGGTCGCCAGGTTATCCTGGATAACCCCGGGCACGGGGGATATGGCGGAATCGAAGTCGAAGTGGGGGTCGAGGTTCAAGAGGTGACTGAAGACGCATGAGAATGCGCGCCCAAGAAGGCCCCGGCTTCTCTCTTCAACAAGCTCGCGAGCTCTCACGGCCCGATCCTCCAGGCGGGTCACAACCTCGATGAAGAAGTGGAGGTGGCTGGCGTAATCTTCTTCGCGCAGGTGAGGGGCACTCTCCTCGCAGATGGTGCTCAAGGCTCGGTTGGCTCTCACCCTCAGGGACTGGAGCATAGAAGCATGCTCGCGCTGCAGCGTCTGCCGACGGCACACCTCATCCGTGTTCTTCTTCGTGAGTGACGCGGCGTCATCGATCTGCTGCTGGAGTGAGAGCAAGTCGGTGCGTGCAGAGGCCAAGTCAGCCAGGGCCTGAGCTTCCTTGGCGGCCCTCTCGTGCTGCTCCGCCTTGTTCTACTTTGTCTTGAGGGTTGCGGTCCTGCCCTTAACCTCGGCTTCCAGGAACTCCAGTTTCAGGCGGTGCTCGTCGGCAAGATCCGCGCGAGGCTTCGCCACCCTCCGATCGACCTCCTCCTGGATCCTGGCTTCCCACGCGATGATGGCGTCCTCAGCCATGGGCACCTGGCACTCCCTCACCTCCAGTCGCTCAAGCTCTAGGCTGCACTCCAAGGCCCCCAGCGCCAGTGCCTCCTCGCATTTCTGGATCTCCTTCTCTTCGGAAGGTGCTCCCCTCAGTGATGTGGCCAAGACGGCCCTGCGCGCTTCAATCCGCTGCTCAAGGGCAGCGTTCGAAGCCTAGAGCTCCCGCTCACGCTCCTCGGCAGCCTCACGGCGATGGTCGGCTGCTCTGGCTCCTCCAAGGCCCGGGCACATGCCTCGCGTGAGGTCGCAAGGGACACCGCGGCCTTTGCGCCAGCACGCTCATGCTGAAGGTGCCCAAGGTTGATGGCGACTTTCAACTGGTGCCACTCATGCGCCAGGCTAAGGTCCTCCGTCTCAAGGCGGGCGTCGATGTCAGCAAGCTCTTCTCCAAGCCGGCTCAGCGCACCCATCGCCTCCTAGAAAAGCTCGTGGCGTACAGGGCCGCGCCCACGCGCGAGCTCCAGCGCACGGCCGAGCCCATGCTTCGCGCCGGAGGTTGTTGGGGAAGCTTGGGGTGGCTCACCTACCCCTGGCAGGGGGCTGGAGGCCGGTTCCTTCCCCGCCACCTTTCGGGCCTCGGCGGAAGTGCTGGGTGGCATGGCCGTGCTACCCGAAGACGAGACCAGCGCTGGGATTACCCAGCCACCAGTGATGACCAATGGAGGAGCCATCGGCACGCCTTCTACACCCCAGGCCGGATCGTGAAGGGGGCGACAGGAACGCAGGACCAAGACCCCCCATCGGCGCGTCCGTCTCTTGGGCAGGCCACGTGCCTCGCGTAGTGGTCCGGCGTGGGGAGCTCGGGACCAGGGTGAGCCAATGAATGGTGGGGGCCGCTCCTCAAGAGATCTCGCCGCTGCAGCCGAAGGGATCCTGAAGAGCCATTGTTAGGCAAGGACGCAACACGCAAGGGTCGCGAAGATAAGGTACTTACTCGTCTATGGCAATGTACTTCCTTTGCTTAAGCAGCCGGTAGGCGTCACCACTGCAGTTTGGAGAACCCTTCCTCTTGCGGAGCGCTTCGACATTCAGACGAAGCTGGCCGAGGCCCGGGGCGCGACCGTCAGCGTCTGGGGAAGTCGGCGGGGCCCCTAGGGTGGCGACCTCAGGAGCGTCGGACTGCGCCAGCTCCCCAGCCTCCACCTTAGGACTGCTTGCCCGAGCTTTGGGGGCGGCGACCTCAGGAGCCTCGGACCGCGCCAGCTCTTTGGCCGCCCGCTGAGGACAGCTCACCCGAGCCTCGGGGGCTGCCATCTCAGGAGCGTCGGGCTACGTCGTCTCTTCACCAGCCTCCCCGACGGCACTCGGCGGCGCATGCCCCCCTGCGTCCGCCTCTGGGGCATGTGTCGCGGGGACGACAGGCAGAGGAACCACGAGGACGGGGTTCTCGCGGGACCCGTCAAGGCCGGCCGGGCGCAGCCCCCACTCGTCAAAAAGGGGCATCTGCCTCACGAACTCCTCCTTTTTCGAGCAACATTATAGGAGGCAGCCCTCCTCCGGAAGCGTGGCTAGCACCGGATCGCCCGTCAAGACCTCGAGCACCGTGCGCAGTGTCTCGGGAGAAAGCGCAGGCACATGGAGCCTCATGGGGTCCTTGCTGCCAGTGAAGGCCCACATCTGTCGAGAATGATGCTGAAGAGGGGCAATGAGGCACTGGACGAACTCCTTCACCACCATGGGAGCGTCACCCCGAGCTTCTTCAACCTGGCCAGCCAGCGCCAGACGTGGGCAAGCCGAAGGTCGACGAGCTTCGCGTGCCCCCAGCCAGGGCTGGGTACAGGGAGCACCCGTGGAAGCAAGAGCAGGGAGTTGAGCACGCCGACATCCACGAACACCCACCGCTTTCGGAATCCACTTACAACTAGCGAGAGCTCGAAGTCGATGCCCGAGCCGGCTATCACCGCTACGGCCTGAAAGGCCACGCACCCCGAGCACTGGCGGGCGTCAACCAGGTGAATCGAGAAGAAATGATGAAACAAGGCCACGGAAGGGGCAATGCCCACCATTGCCTCGCAGACGAAGGAGAAGACGACAAGGAGAATAATGGATTGAGGATCCAGATGTAGCACGTGGACTTGGTAATGCAAGAGTATGGCGTTGAAGAAATCGGAGAAAGGGGGATTAGGCCAGCCAAGAGGGCATGAAGATGGATGGGGATCTCAGTGGCTGCCATGTCGACCATGGCTCAAGAAGCGGGCCAAGCCATCGTCGCCTTCCACTCATTGGAATTGGCGGCGAGCGTCAGACTGATCTTGTCGAGCCCTTCTTGATTGACCACCATCGACCGCTCGAGTGCGGGCTCGAAGGCTGGCGGAGGCTCGACCGAGGCGCAGGCTTTCCACCTCTTCTTCAACCGCGGCGCCATAGCGACAGGGAGGAACCAGTGCCGGCGTCAGATCCGGGAAAGGAGTCGTCATCTCTCGGGAAGGTAAAGGAGCCAAGGGAGCGTACGACAAGCGATGAAGGCAGGGCTGCGTTGGCAATGGTGGCCGCTGAGCCGGGCGGATATCAAGGCTGCGTGGGGAAGTGGGGGCGCCCATGTCCCGTCGGATGCCACGCATCCTTCGAGGCCGCAGGTGGTTGGGGCCCGCGGCGCTCCGCACTTTCCCTTTGGCTTCGCCTTGAAGCCAAGTTCGAGCGCGCTTTGGGCCCCGGGGCTACTGTCGGTGTTCTAGGACTAGGGGTGCCCAGACTTGCCTGCCTGCGGCCCATGACATGGCTCCATCAATGGCCTGGTACGGCCCAGCTTCAGGATCAACAACCCAAGACCCTCGCAAGGGGCCAAGCCTCGCGATGCGGACGACACCAAGACCTCCACGAGAGACGGCCTCCTCGGGCTGTCTCCGGAGGAGCGGAGATTCCTATGCAAGCTGCACCTCGTGAGGTTCAGATAACGTGAGCCATGGCGACCAAGGCCAGGTGAGCGCCAACGCGCGCAGTGTACCAGTTTCCTCTTTGGTGCTAAGGAGGCAAGCGCAGGCGCGGGGTCCCGAGGAATCAAGCAAAGGTTTCCATTCCGGTGCAACAACACAAGGACTGCCAGGACGGAGGTCATCGTCGAGCCCACCACAGCGTCATGACCGGAAGCTTTAGGCAGGCGAAGACTACTTTTGTCAGGATAACATGTACTAGCTGTCCCCCTTCAAATTTGGCCGTTGTGGGATCCCTTCCCGCCTTACATTTGGGAAGAGGACCAAGGCCACTATAAATAGGACTTAGCCACCACCATAGAGGAGGAGGGAGGATTCATATCATCCACTCACCCACCAGCTCATCCGAGCCCAAGAACACCTCTCCTCCTGAGGTTGTTCTCCCACTATACTAGTGCATCCTCAGCCCCTCGAGGCCAATCCACCACAAAGCAGGAGTAGGGTTTTACACCGCAAGGTGGCCTGAACCTGGGTAAACTATCGTCTCTCTTTTCCATCCGATTCGTCGAGCTAGGCCGTGAGATTAGCGAGTAGGCAGACTAGGGAGGACGAGTTCTTCGCACGCACCCCAGAGTTCGAACCTCTCAAGGGTCTAAAGAACCCCGAATCCGACAGAAATTTTATTTGATATTGACAAACATAGCATTGGTCAATGATGCAACTCATAAAAGAATTAATAAGGGAAGAGAAGATTCACATATAAATACACTATCCTAGAAATCTTTTGTGATTGTGAGCCCCCATCAAAATATTATATGCCAAAATTGTTGACGTTGGACAAGGAAGACAACGTAATGATTTATGTTTGTTCATATTCACATAGAAGTTATATTATCACAGATCCTTCAACATGTGGTGCTTTCCCCTATCTTTGCTAGCCAAAAATTCCACACTAAGTAGAGATACTACTTGTGCATCCAAAAACCCTTAAACTCAAATCTTATTTTCAAGAGTCCACCATACCTACCTAGGGATTGAGCAAGATCCCTCAAGTAAGTTCTCATCGGTGCAATAAGGCAATAAAAATGCTTCTAAAAGTATGAGATCACTTAGTGTAAGAGAAAATTGAGCGTTGTACGAACTTGTGATGGTGAAGAATAAAAGCGACAGACTGCATAATAAAGGTCGCTATCACAAGGGGCAATACAACGTGACTTTCTTTTGCACTAAGGGGTTGAGCATACAAACAAATAAGCGCATGGCAACCTCTGCGAAGGGCCTATCTTTTACTTTTATGCAAGCGTCAAAGTTTTTCTCTCTATTCCTTTTTATTTTTCTCCTTTGGCAAGCATCATGTGGTGAGGAAAGATCTAGGCACATATGTCCAGTTGAATATGGGTGGCATGAGTTATTATTGTTGACATCACCCTTGAGGTGAATACGTTGGGAGGTGAAACTATAAGCCCCTATCTCTCTATGTGTCCTTTGATTCTGGATTCACCGGTTGATTTGAGACGGGGGTTGAAATGTGTTGCTCATGTGTATGCGGTGAGTGTCAGTAATCATAGAAGACTATATGATGGTTGAGTATGTGGACTTGCCCAAAGGCTCCGATACGTGACCTTTCTTGAAAAGATGATGAATTGTAGTTGCAAAGTTGACTGAGAACATAGTTCGTTGGTTTCTAATAGAGTTTATGCTTTATACTTCAATTGTGTGATGAATTGTCACTTATGCATGGGAAGTCTATGATAAAAGCTTTATGATAGTAGTCTTATGTTTAAATTTGTTGTTGTCATAATAACCTACATGATGCTTCTATGTCTGTATTTTGTTTTTATCGACACCTCTCTCTCTAAGCATGTGGACATGTTTTCCGATTTCGGTTTTTGCCTGAGGACAAGCGAGGTCTAAGCTTGGGGGAGTTGATACGTCCATTCTGCATCATATTTTCCTACTGTTATTTATGATGTTTTTATGCATAATAATGCTTTTTGGAGTAATTCTAATGCCTTTTCTCTCAATATATGCAAGGTACACACAAAGAGGGAGAATTCTGGCGGCTGGAAATCTGGACCTGGAAAATCTACGTCAGGCCACCTATTCTGCACAACTCCAAACAAGATGAAACTTCACGGAGAGTTTTTATGAAATATTTGAGGAATATTGGAGCCAATAAGTACCAGAGGGGGCCCACCAGGTGGGCACAACACACCTGGGCGCGCCCTGGTGGGTTGTGCTCACCCAGGCCCACCTCCGGTGCCCATCTTCTGGTATATAAGTCATTTTGACCTAGAAAAAAATAAGGTGAGGACTTTCGGGACGGAGTGCCGCCGCCTCGAGGCGGAACTTGGGCAGGAGCACTTTTGCCCTCCGGCGGAGCGATTCCTCCGGGGGAACTTCCCTCCTCGAGGGGGAAATCATCGTCGTCATCATCACCAACAACTCTCCCATCTTGGGGAGGGCAATCTCCATCAACATCTTCAACAGCACCATCTCCTCTCAAACCCTAGTTCATCTCTTGTGTTCAATCTTTGTACCAGAACTATAGATTGGTGCTTGTGGGTGACTAGTAATGTTGATTAAATCTTGTAGTTGATTACTATATGGTTTACTTGGTGGAAGATTATATCTTCAGATCTAATATGCTATGTAATACCCCTCTGGTCTTGAGCATGATTATCATTTGTGAGTAGTTACTTTTGTTCTTGAGGTCACGGGAGAAATCATGTTGCAAGTAATCATGTGAACTTGATATGTGTTTGATATTTTGATAGTATGTATGTTGTGATTCCCTTATTGGTGTCATGTGAACGTCGACTACATGACACTTCACCATATTTGGGCCTAAGGGAATGCGTTGTGGAGTAGTTATTAGATGATGGGTTGCGAGAGTGACAGAAGCTTAAACCCTAGTTTATGCGCTATTCCGCAAGGGACCGATTAGATCCAAAAGTTTAATGCTATGGTTAGAATTTATTCTTAATACTTTTCTTGTAGTTGTGGATGCTTGCGAGGGGGTTAATCATAAGTAGGAGGTTTGTTCAAGTAAGAAGAGCACCTAAGCACCGGTCCACCCACATATCAAATTATCAAAGTAGCGAACACAAATCGAACCAACATGATGAAAGTGACTAGATGAAATTCCCGTGTACCTTCAAGAACGCTTTGCTTACTATAAGAGGCCGTTTTGGCCTGTCCTTTGCCTCAAAAGGATTGGGCTACCTTTCTGCACTTTTGTTACTACTATCATTACTTGCTCGTTACAAATTATCTGGCTATCAAACTACTCTGTTACTTACAATTTCAGCACTTGCAGACATTACCTTGCTGAAAACTACTTGTCATTTCCTTCTGCCCTTGTTGGGTTCGACACTCTTACTTATTGAAAAGACCTACAATTGATCCCCTATACTTGTGGGTCATCAAGCATTAATGTGTTCACACCATTAGAGTTGCTTTAGCTCAATTCTTAGAGCAAAGCTCCCCATAGATGTGATATCCCCCCAAAGAGGGATGAACTAACCTTGGGTTTTGTCGATGATGACTTCATGTAGATAGTGAAGATATGGATGCTCAATGTTGATGTAGATCATTTGGAGCAACCATTGGAGTTTTTGCACTTTCAATACCTACATGGGTTAGTCTCACAAGGAACATACAAGGATATCCATAGGCATAGAGTGAATTGCACATATGATGATGTCCATGAAAGCATTAGGTTATCTTGTCCCTTGACTTACCAACAAGAGGGTTTGTGACTCCTTGAACTAGTGCAAGATATGGAAGTTGATTGCACAAGTCCTTGCCAATATGAATACACTACAAAAAAAGACACATCCCTGACATTTTGGGCCGAACAAATTTTTTTGTCATACTTATGACACTTCTATGACAATAATTGTGACAAAACCCGGTATCATCATAGATGTGGTGGGGTCCTACTTCTATGACAAAAAATCATGACAGAAAATGGGCTTTTCATCCTGGGTGGGTCGGAGACGCAGCTGCATGACATTCTTTGGGCCGTCCATGATGGAAAAAACCGTGGTAGAAGCGAGGGCGAGGAAAATATCGGGGAGTTCCCGGTTACGGTGGCTGGTCGGGGCCGAGCAATGCGCGTTTCCCTCGTACGTACGCGCGTGTGTGTGAGGCGTTGCCCTATAACTGAACCCGAGCGAGGCATTGGGCTCTAACTGAACCCGAGCGAGGCATTGGGCTCTAACTGAACCCGAGCGATTACACTGCAGGCTACGCGTTACTGAACCGGAGCGATCGATCGATTCCTTGCTGTTAACTGAACCCGATCGAGCGATTCCTTCGCTACTGCTGCTAACTGAAGCCGATCGATGCTGCCTCTGGATGAATAGTGAGCATTGTTGAGGGGGTTTGGATGAACAGTTACCGGTGGGGGGTTTGATGAACAGGACCCCGTGGTAGTAGAGGATGTTGCCGCTGGATGAACAGTACCCCGATCGATCGAGCCGGTGGATGAACAGGACCCCGTGGAGGGCTGGTTGAACAGTAGCCGGTGGAGGGCTGGTTGAACAGAAGCCGGTGGAGGGCTGGATGAACAGTACCCCATGGAGGGGTGGTTGTAGCCGGTGGAGGAGCGTGTGGTGGAGGCTGGATGAACAGGAGCCTATGGATGAACAGTCGCAGGTGGAGGCTGGAGGAGGTCGATGGTGGATGAACAGTAGCCCGTGGAGGCAGTCGACGGTGGAGATGAACAGTATCCCGTGGAGTCCCATTTTGCGGTACGCCACACCCCTCCCGATGAACAGGACCCCCGTTGCGACCGTAGCGCTCCAACACAAGTCCGTTTCGTCCGTTTTGCGGTACGCCACACCCCTCCCGATCAACACGACCCCGTTTTGACCGTAGGAGGTCCGTTTCCTCCGTTTTGCGGTACGCCAGACCCCTCCCGATGAACAGGAACCCGTTTCCACCGTGGCCGGTCGAACACAAGGCTGTTTCCTCCGTTCTGCGGTACGCCAGGCCTCGTTTCCATCGCCTGTTCCGTCCAAGGCGGTTGGCTCCCGATGAACACGACGAAGACGCAGTTTCTCCGTTCCGACCCAGCCATGTACACGAGCCCTGGCCGTACGTATGCGTGAGTAGGCGTTCGAGACCCCGCCCGTATGAACGTACATGGTCGTATTTAATTTCTTGCAACATGGCCGATGTACGTACGTGTACAAGCTACATGCGCGCCTCTACTACCACACGTGCGCGCCTCTACTACCACACGTGCCCTTCCTTGCATGGCCACGGTCCATCGCTGCAGCCTGCAGACAAACCGATCGACCAGTATGTATGTACACGTTCGCGACAAGAATGACAACGCTACATACGCTTCGACCGGGTGGGTCCCGACTGTCAGGCACTTCCTTGCGTGGGAAGATGTAGCTGGTGGGTCCTAGCAATCAGGGGGCGAATCATTTTTTTTTGCCCGTAATATGGACTCACTTCCTTGCGTGCGAAGATGTAGCTGGTGGGTCCCAGCAGTCATGGGGCGAATCATTTTTTTGCCCGTAATATGGGCACACTTCCTTGCGTGCGAAGATGTAGCTGGTGGGTCCCAGCAGTCAGGGGGAGAAAACATTATTTTCAGGGTAAAAAGGATGTAGTTGCATGCATGCGTCCATGGGCGTGGTGCGTCCCCACTGTCAGCCTCTCACGTACAGTCATCTTCCGATGACTCTCCGTTGTTGACCACGTTGACCACGCCGTGCCTAGCGCACCAAGGCCAGTGGACAACGGCGAGGCCCCAGACTGGAACGACCCGGAGATGGGGAAGACGCGGCAGTGGAGTCGCAGATGGAGAGGAGTGGGAAACTTGACTGGTTCGGGTGCGCGGCAGCACTGCCGCGGTGCCGCCCATGGGAGACACGAGCAAGAACAGAGGTTGAAGAAGGAGCACAGCTGTTGGATTAACATCCAACGGTCCAGCTGCTAGAATCATTTGTTGATTAAGTTGACAAAGCCCTGCGTACACGTCCGCTTAGTAGGCCCACAAGTCAGCCACCAAATCTGACGGGTCCCAGCTGTCAACGGGAGGAATATTTTTTTCGCATAACAAGGAGGCACTTCCTTCCGTGCGAAGATACAGCCGGTGGGTCCCAGCTGTCAGGGGGAGGAAACAACTTAATAAGGAGGAACTTTCCTTGCGTGCGACCATGGACCTCGTGGGTCCCAGCCGTCAGGCTCTCCACGTACAGTCCTCTTCCGATGACTCTCGTATGTTGACCACACCGCGCCGAGCGCACCGAGGCGGTGTACGACGGCGAGGCCCCAGACTGGAACGACCCGGAGATGGGGAAGACGCGACAGTGGAGTGGCAGACGGAGAGGAGTGGGAAACTTGACTGGTTCGGGTGCGGGGTGGGCCTACACTCCGCAGAGAATAACAGGAGGTGCAGATTGGAGGGATGGCCTGGCCATCGGTGGGGTAGCGTTTCGCCGAGGCGCGCAAATAAACGCCACTGGACGCCGGAGGCTGGAGCAGGCGGTCCCGGCAGCGCTGGGGGAAGAAGACGGGAGATTGAAGAAGAATGCCGGCCGTAGATGTAAATCCAACGCCTTCTTACGCTTCGACCTACTGGCCCACATGTCAGCCAGTCCATTTGGTGGGCTGGGTGAAACAATGATGTAGCATCTATACAGCCCGTTTATATATATGGTAGAATTTAAAGCCCATTTGCATTTTTCTCAAAATCCGCGGACTTGCTGGGCTGGGTGAAAATATCATGTTGGGCTAGACGGAGAAATGTTATAAAAACATAAACACATGATTGCACGTCTATTACTGCATTGGTCAGTAAAATCTTTGCAAGCTTATGTACGCAATCACTAGGAGTTAACTTGCCAAGTTATATATAAACAATTATTATTATTATTTTGTAAGAACTTTCAACTTACGAAAAAAATATCATTTTAATTTGATGAGTTAATAGTACGTGGGGTATTATTATTTTTTAGGCTAGACGTGGGACAGTTGAGTTGGTTCTAGGGAGAAGTATTGGGAGAAATCTCAGTTTACATCAAAAAGAAAGTGGGAGAAAATTCAGATATAGGATTAATGAAAACGAAAAATAAAGGAAGTGGGAAGGTCTATAAAATGGTTGGACGAACGACAGGTTTAACGGAAACTTATG
>NC_057808.1:252982155-253024372 GCF_018294505.1 Triticum aestivum | reverse complement strand
ATTTTACCATCAACGCACCGTAATTTTACGTTCCGTAAGTTGTCTTATTTCCGACGTAAAAAGAGACCGTAATAAAATATATAATCGTCGTAAAAAATATTTTATGTTATGTAAAATTACAAACATAAAAACATAGTGTAAAATACACATAAACTACAAATTTTCTTGTCTTATGACCTATATTTTTATTTTCTTATGCTAAATTCTATGTAGTGAATCAATAGGAATGTAACTATTTGAATTCCAAGCGTAATTTAATGATGAAATGATCATAAGATTACCTCAGGTGAAGAATAACTTATTCTGCACCCTGGGTGATGAATAGCATCACTATATATATATATATGTATATATATATATTTATATATTTATATATATATGTAAGTAATAAAATAAGATATAAATATAGGTTCAGTTTTTCATTCTTATAGAAAACATAGGTTCAGTTTTGCATTCTTATAGAAAAATAGAACTGAGGTGTGCGTCGTCTTGAAAAAACAAACATAACTTGGGCTGCTGATGTTATAGACAAGCTAGGTTGGGAGGCCCAGAGGCCGCTTGATACCTGCTGGAACCAAAAAATGTTGAAACATGTCATGGGCTGCCCATGTTAAACAACAAAACCTAGGCCATGGACCTAGTGGGTCCGGGACTGTCGGCCTCTCGATGAACAGTTGTCTCCCGATTCCTCTTGTTTTGCTGACCATGTTGGGAACGACAGACGGCGGCGCCGCGGATAGAGCACCAAGGCGGAGGACAACATCGAGACCTCGGACCGAACAAACCGGAGCGGGGGAAGATGCAGGCGGAGGGGAGTACGAGGGTTGACTTGTTTAGGTGCAGGGTGGGCCGGTGGAGCTGCCACCGCCGGACAATGTGTGGTAGTAGAGGGATGGCCTGGCGAACGCCATAGCCTATGATGGCCAGCCGCTGTATAGGAAGAGGAAGAAAGATTGAACAAAATAAAGAAATACAAATGGATAGGTGATTGGTCCCATATGTCTGTGTACGAGACCTGCTGGGTCCACCTGAGGAGGGGAATATGTTGGGAGGAAGGAGATTCAAAGCACGGTAGCCGAGTGAACTAGTTTTTTTAACGCACAAGTGAACTAGTTACATACATAAGCAAATAGCCACTAAAAAAGCAAACAGGTTAATGGGTTCTGAAAAGAAATATTTCGGACAAAACAGATAATTACGACACATAGACTAATGCATGGAACACTCAGATGATAAAGGTGCTTATAAACAGATAAAGTACAACATCTAGACCTTCCTGGCATGCTTGATCATGACGATGCGGCTGTCCGTGTACTCGTCGGTTACGGGAAGCAGACACGCCCTCATGTCCAAGATCTGCCTGTACATGTCGTAGCATGCGTATGCGTCCTTGGCCGCGTAGGTTATGTAGTCTAGATTCAGAGGTACCTCCCACGTGTTCAGGTCCTTGGTATCGTTGTCTTCTTTCATGTTGGCGTATCAGGGGTCGATGATGGTCTCGGTGAGGTCAACCACGGAGTCCTTCTCCTGCCCGTTGCTGATGATCTTGTATTGCTTCTGGATGTCGACAAGCTTGTTGCACCAGATGGCCGAATCGTCGCGTTCTTCCTTCTCTCCACCGTAGCGAACGTGCAGACGGCGCTGCCGATGAAACGGGCGAATGCTCCAGAACCTTTGATGGCCCTACAGAAGTGGTAGATGAGAACCTCGTCCCGCACACATACCTGGGCGACGGCGATCCGCTGGTCCCTGTTAGGAGACGAATGGATGGGCATAAGGTCTAGACCTGCAACCTTGTGCTTTCTCGTCCTGTAGGTACTGCTTAAACTCGGAGAGCCAGAGCTTCACCGAGTCCGGATCGTTGGTGTACATCACATTCAACTTGGTGCAGCCATAGGACTGAATGGAGAACTCAAAGGGGAAGTCCTCGCTGAAGTCCATATCTAGCAGGCTCACCCCTCGGATCGCCATTGGAGTCTCTTCAAGTGAACGAGTGGGTAGGCGGCGGCAGTTCGTTTTTCAGCTCTTAGGGAACTGCATTCAACAGTAAACTGAGTGTGTACAGGCGACAACAGTTACTACCCCTCCCTCGTCCGTTGCACGCCCAGGAGAAGATGCACCCTCGGCGCATTCAAACGCTTCCATTAAGAAACCTACTCCGGCCACACGTCGGTTCACGAGCGGGTCTGTATTGGTACTGTAATAACAGGAGTTAGTGGTCACTTTACTTAAATTTAATTAGTGTTAATAGAAATTTATGCTTAAAACAAGCAATGCATTGGCTCGTTCTATCAGTGCCATAGGATCAAAATGCCCAACAATTAGAATTATTATTCTTAGGACGCACACGATCATCACATTTATCGCACTTTCACACATATAATACTACCAAGTTTGAACTGTTTGTTAATGTTGTTTTCCTCTGCATCATCATGCCGTGTTTCCCAGCTTGCAAGATTCAGAACCAACAAATAAGATCCAAATAATAAGTACAACAAAGATGCCTACACATCTCATTGATTCCCAGCTTGCAAGATTCACAACCAACAAATAAGATCCAAATAATAAGTACAACAAAGATGCCTACATATCTCATTGATTCCCAACTTGCATGATTCATAGCCAACAAATAAGATTCAAATAATAAGTACAACAAATATGCCTACACATCTCACTGATTCCCAGCTTGCAAGATTCAGAACCAACCCATTAGAGCCTTTTGATAAAGTGATATCGGGATTAAATCCATCTTGGCTAGCCATGTCATACAACCGAAGAACTTAGCGAATGCTCTTGACTGTCACAACATCTGTAGTTGAGTATTCCTATTTGCACAGCACAAACAAGAAGAGCATGATTATTATAATAGTGGCACTCCTTGAACTCAACCAGAAGCTCCACTCGGATGAGGCCTGCCTCGAGTTCCATGATTCAACTCATGCGCCTTTTTCTGCAGTTCACCTGAAATGAAGCAAAGATTGCATCATTCAGCTAGCAAGAAGTACTTGCTCTCGTGAGCTGGCAGGTTCTTCTTTAGTAGTTGCACTAAAATTGAGGAACATTAAGGTTTGCTGTCCAGCTCGTGTAAGGTGCAACTATAATTTGCCTATCCTTTTGTGCAGTTCCACTAAAATAAAGTGCCATTGTGGTGACAGTGACGACTCATCTTGCAAAGGCTAATAAAATGTTGCACGAGATTACCAGCAGAACTTGACGGAGATTTTGGAAACTCCAATCACCATTTTGTGCAGTTCCACCAAAATTGATAGATGTTACCCACGTGACATTTTAGTTGAACTGCACAAGACACTCATTCAAGAAAACAAGTGTTTTGTGCAGTTCACCAAAAGGTCACAATAGCAACAAGGTGAAATGGATATCCCTATCTGCACAAAAAAGATAGAAAGTAAACAGTTGCTGGTCAATAAGAATATACGAAACATACACGAAATGAAAAGAAGCATCTTAATTATGTTCATGGCAATCACCCAAGGACAGTGGAAATTTTAAAACGTTAGCAATGCTTCATGTTACCGGAAGCATTACGACAACAATGACATTCGTCAAATATGGGATTACTTTAATGGTGGCATTGCTTGTTTACTGGATACAATAAATCAACAGCAGCTAAAGAGTTGGTTTAAGGGCATGGGACCGTGGGGACACCAGGACACACAGCAGCGTAAAGGAGCAACTTACTTATCATACTGGGGAAAACAACAGGAGTACCATTTGTAACACAGTTTAATTGCATCTTATCACTAGAGGCATTAGATTAACAATAACACTGGTTAGACATGTCCCTAAGGTAACGGTGTGATCGCTTCATTTTACATGCGCCCTTACATTAACAACAGCAAAAGGTTGGTATAAGGACTGCGACAGTGGACGCATCAGCACAATGTACCTATAAGGAGGCATAAAGTGGTGATGCCGAGTTTGTTCATGCTATGTGAGGGCAGCAAATCTAATCCTGGAGACCTTTTACTATGTGAGAGCAGCAAACCTAATCCTGGAGACCTTTTACTATGTGAGGGCGGTAAATCTAATACTGGATACCTTTTACTATGTGAGGGCAGCAAATCTAATCCTGGAGACCTTTTACTATGTGAGGGCAGCAAATCTAATCCTGAGACCTTTTACTATGTGAGGGCAGCAATTCTAATCCTGGAGACCTTTTACTATGTGAGGGCAACAAATCTAATCCTGGACATACTCTGTTGACTTGTCCACCAGCCGCCACTTCCTATCCTTTTTTCAACCAATAATAGATCTGTCCTTATCCAGTTTGTACTGCATTTTCCCATTATTTCCCTTTTCAACCAAGACACCGGTTGGGTATCCGGTCTCTACTACTTTCACCATATTATTTCCTGTTTGAATCAAGTCCTAGATTCATGCTACAACTTTCCCCCTTTCTTCGTTGTTTGAACAAAGTCCTAGATTCGAATGAATGAAGTAGCTTTACCTCTAATAATACTAAAAATTTAGGTGGCTTTCGAAGAGCTAATGGGAGTAGAAAAAGATGCACATGCAGACACGTGGGGAGCTGGGGCAGTAGAGCAAGGCCGCTTTCGAAGAACTTATACCTGAGGGTCGTCGGGATGTCGGCGGCGGCAGGTCGGATCTGCGGACAATACGGCAGGGAGGAAGAAGGGTCGGAGGACCTCCCGAGCCGGCGCTGTGTCGGAGAGAACGGCACGGGCAGAGGATCGGGCCCCTCCGCCAGCTGTGGTTTTCCTCCCTCGCCGGCGATGACCGCGTGAACGATGCACCTAGTCCTCTACACACACCAGCCGAAGGGATCCGGCCGGATCTGTGACCAGCGGTGAGCAGAGAGAAAATGTTGCTACCGCTGTCTTGTTTATATCTGGAGAGGATGAGAGAATGAAGAGAGCAACCCTAGTAAAGCAAGCGCTCAGGCCCCTGCGTACATATATAGTGGAGTGATTATCTTTTTCTCTCCACAACAAGCGTTTCAATTTGTGTACGTGGCATTAAAGAAAAGAAACTCTCTATTTAAGGTGACTAACTGTACGACTCCTACTTACTACTACTAGTAGTAGTACTGTTCACTTCTGCTCCCCGGCCCTCCATTCATTGAACAATCCCACGGGTGAATAAACATACAGTACTAGTATTTATGTAGAACGAACAAGCTCGAACTATTTTCGCGCAGTTAAAAGTTGAGGGCGTGGCTTTTCCCGGGCAGTACGCGCGGCAGTTTTCACGTAGGCGGTTTGACAGAGAGGCGAGGAGGGTGAGGGAGTAGCGGATTCAACTTACTTACTGCTAGAAAGGTTGGGATGTGCGATCTGACGGTGCGTTACTGCTGGAAAGACTTGTGATATGACTACTCACTATAATCATGAATTACTGGCGGTACGACCGGGGTGATGCCCCCTTCCGTTCCGCACTCTAATCTGGTGCATGACACGTATTACGTCGACCCGGATGCTGCTGGCTGTCCCACATGTCGGCGAAGTAGTACGTAGTAGTAAGAAGGAGCAAAGAATCATGCGGTATAAGTCTTTCTAGAGATTCCAACAAGTGACTACATACGGAGCAAAATTAGTGAATCTACACTCTAAAATATGTCTACAGACATCCGTATGTTGTAGTCAATTTGAAATGTCTAAAAAGACTTATATTTAGGAACGGAGGGAGTAGTAGTACTACTACTCACGTCGGAGGAGTGCGAGCCACGGCAGCCCAGTGAATCAGCAGTAGAAAACAATGTGCTCATATGGCCATAAAAAACAATGTGCCACGGTCCAGACTATAGCATGTACAGTACTATTCCTCTTTGTTTGGATCCCTGAGTTAGAGCTAGTTTGGGTTGAAATAGCCTCCAATTACCCAAACAGGAGGGGTTAGTTTGAGCTAGTTTGCTCTAACCCATCTAAAAAAACTAGCCCGGTGGAGAGGTTCTAATTGGGTTAGTTCTCCTCGGGCCCACTAAAACAGAACTAAAAAAATCTCCCCTGCCCGCACCAGATCGCTCCCTCCGCCCCCCTCGCACGACTCCTCTCTATTCCCCATCGGGCCGCCCGCCCAAGCGCCGCTCCGCCGCTCGCCCTCTCTCTCCTCTGGCCACCCTCTCCCTCCGGCCTTTGAAGCTCGCCCCGCTCCCCCTTCACCGGTCGTTTTTCTCCCTTTGTCTTGCATGTCGGTGGCGCATCTACCAGGGAGGTCACGAGAAGGGTGAGTTTGTTTGTTCCTTCTCTGTCTCACAGCCATATCATTGATCTTGCTCGCTCTAGCGCTAATTCTGATTTGGAAAAGTAGATCCTGATTAAACTTGGTATATATTTGTGGTACACGCATGGAATTGTTTGATGCTGCTTGACGAGGTAATAAATCTTTCTAGAGGCCCAAAGATTCAGTCCACCTTTCTAGGTATTTCAGTTTCAGGCTTGCATTATTTCTAGAGACCCAAAGAATCAGTTCACCTTTCTAGGTATTTCAGTTCCAGGCTTGCATTGTTTCTAGAGGCCCAAAGATTCAGTTCACCTTTCTAGGTATTTCAGTTTCAGGCTTGTATTATTTCTAGAGGCCCAAAGATTCAGTTCACCTTTCTAGGTATTTCAGTTTCAGGCTTGCATTATTTCTAGAGGCCCAAGGAGTTCGCAGTCGTCGGCAAGTGGCCCTGCTACCCATGCCGGTGTCGACTCAACTCGCAAGCGCCGGCGTCGGAGCGGTTCCTGGGGCTTGGGCTCTACAGAGCCTTCCTCCAGAGCGACGATGACGAGCTCCTCCCTGGGTGCGTGCGGGGCTCCAGCCTCCCTCCCTACCGTGAATGACTTCCGTGATGAGTTAGCTCTTGCTTTGTTTCATGGAGTGTATTTTTTTGTGAAGCTTGATTGAGGACTTGTATGTTTAAGTGGGATATCTCAATTGTATGGACAAAGTAAAATTTATCATGTTTTGCATGCTTGATTTGTAAAGATGGTTCGTTTATGTCAATTGTGAGCGGGAGGAGGCCACACAAGAGCCGGCCACACCAAATCCGGCAGGAAATAGGGTCCAAAGTAGTCAAATGATTGAGAAAGAACATTTATTGTCAATCTAACCCTGCCATCCATACACCTCTTTGGTTTAGAGTTAGTTCAGGGTTAGAATCTAACTCTAGCCTCTAACTGAGTTAGTAGAGTTCTCCTCGTCTCGGTTCATCGCCATCATACTTTCCCCATTTATGTGTTTTCAGTATCCTGCGAATCAAAGAGGCCCTTAGACTGGTTTAGGTCCGCTAGTTTTTTATAAACGTGTTATGTCCAAAATTTAATGAACATGCTCTGGTTTCTACGAAAATAATCCGGTTTCATGTAGTAATTCATTTATTTATTTATTCTTCTGTGGAGAGTTTGCATGTAATTCGTGAGGTCTGAAATGTAAAGTACACTGGCATATGCTCCGAGTCGTGCATGCACTACGATCCAGATGCTCTATGTCCCACATGTCGGCGAAAGGGAGCACGTGGAAATAGCCTAGGAGTACATATAGGAGGATAAATGCGTGAAGAAATATGTACGGTGAAGCGTAGCTGCGGTTCGGAAAGGAGACCTAAAGTGATGACAGGTATAGGTCGCACGCACCCAACTAGTGGTAGTACTAGACATACGACTGCTTTTACCCTAAAAAAAAGGTACGAGTGCTCAGTACTCCTATTCTATCAACGCGAGTCCCATCTGACAACAGCGTCTGTGCTACACCTAGCTCTTCTCCCTCGTTTGTCTCTTCTAATTCTAAACTCAGCTGACGCTCGGTGGGCGGGGTGGGGATTTGCCGATAGTCGGTTTGCTCAACTGCGGCCCCACCTCACAGTGAAAACGTTACTACTGGAATAAAAATGCCATATACTCCTATACTAATAAAACATTAAGGCCACGAGGCGATGCAGTGCTGGTTACAGGAGGCAAGAAGAAGAGATGCATCCATCGACGACGTCCACCTCCTCGACTCAGGGCGCCGGCCCACCGAACGGCGGCTAAGTAACAGCGGCTTTCGTGGCCAGGTCGACGTGCTTCTGAACAATGGCGTCCAAAGATTCCAGCCGCTGGAAGAAGGCCAACGTCTTTCTATCCTCGCTGGCCTTGTAGTGGCCTATGTAGACGATTTCCTCGTAGACGTGGACGTGCAGGTCGACGGTTTCTTGCATGGCGAGGCGCTGCGCGATGAGCGCGGCCTCGAGGTGCACATTCTTCATCGTGACCTCCGGCACCTGCAGGGCCACCTGGGCTTGAAAGAGTTTGTCACATGGAGGCCGATGAGGGTGGCAGGCAATGAGGACCCTGGGTGCGCGGGCTGGAGCAGTACCGCAAGGTCGTCCGCGCGCTTCTTGACGGCGACGAACTTGCGGATGGAGTTGACCTTCATGTCGTCCATGCGAGAGGTGAAGCCGGCGTCGGCGAGGGCTACGACGTTGGCGATCACCAGCACCGTCTAGAAACGTTGCACGGTGCGGGGCTGCAGGCCGGCGCCTTGGATGATTTGGCACAGCCGACTGCCGGTCGCGTCCATTGCCTCCATAGGTGCTTCTGGCTTCTGGTCACTTGGTCTTGGATTGGAGTGAGCAGTGTTGCGCAAAGACTAAGGAGTAGATGGATTGGAGTGGTGGGGCGCCTTTATATGAGAATCCAAACTCTGTTGCATTCACATCGTGCTGGCTCTATTCTGCTTCTCCAATTAATTCCCTCTGCATGTAATTTGAGGATGCATCATTGACCGTACAACGTCTCGGGAACCGCTACCCTCTCCCTCCTTGGCATTCAAGCACCTACGGAGGCGACTGCCGCTCGTCTCTATCGCGTGTCAGCAGACGTTCCCGTCAACGACAAGGTGCCTATGGTGACTTCATAAATTTCAAGATGATAGTACTAGTATACTCAATATTGTGCACCGCTACCAAGGCCGAGAGGAAAACAAGATAACTACGTATTTATTTACTGTGTAGATTCACTCAGTTTGCTCCACATGTACTCCATCTTGGTGTAGTCTAGTCACTTGTTGAAATCTCTAGAAAGGCAAATACTCCTTTCTGGTTTACAGGGCTATACTAGCAAGTACTACAATAGTGGGCTCACATAGCAATTTTGTCTCATGCAAGAGTCTGGCTATATGCGTGCTCCAAGGTTCGCAACTACCACGTTCGGGTTGCACTTGGCTCTTCGCCTCTTCGAGAAGACGAACAATGATGTTACTACTACTGCTTCTACAGTATCGAATCCACTGCTGCATGTCCGTCCACCGCGAGCGGGATGGATAGCTTGTTGTAGTACTATAAGCAAAAGCCTGTCCTCGTCTGCGAGCCACCGCGCGCATGGGCGAGGGAGAAGGCGTGTAGTAGTAAAATCAAGCTTCTCCTCGTTGTACGAGTTGACGCGACACACCATAGCACTGGCCCCACATGGTTGCCTCTAAACTTGGCTGAAAGACCCACAGTGTTCAATACTCCATTTGCTGCAACCTCTAAAAATTAAAATATATATTCCTGTCTTGACCAGATGAGCGTGCAAACTAGAATCACCAGGATGACAGGTAGGGCCAGAAGATTATTTTAGTCAAAAAAATAAAGCATGGAGCCGACCCCAACGATTTTAAGCTTACAAGCATGGTACACGCTATCCTAGACTACTCTACACATGAAACTGCCACACGAGCGTCCGGGCTGCGCTTGGCTCTTCGCCTCTTCGGGAAGTCGAACATTGATGGAGTACTACTGCAGTAGAGGAGTACTACAGTATGCTTCTGGCCATCTGACACCGATTGAACTGTTGCTTGTCCGCCGCGTGCGGGAGGGAGAGCGTGTAGCGAATGAAAGCTTCTCCTAGTCCTGCCAGCCACCACGCTCATGGGCGAGGGAGGGACGCACCTTCATTGACTTACTGCTCTTGCCTTTGCGTCTATGACAGGTGGGCCCAACAGGTCGGCGGCCCACCTGTCATGCAGCCAAAGGTAGGTGCGGTTAAGGCGAGAGGGCGTTGTAGCAATCAAACTTCTCGGTCTTGTACGAGTTGACGTGACACATCAAAGCACTGCACTCGATATATTTCAATAATTTGCATTTACCGATGCATTAATTACAACGCATGCATGCATGCCGTGACTCTCCTTTTGATACTTGCATGTGTTGATTTAATGCACCTTGAAGTAGTATGAATATGTGACGGTAAAGCTTTGTAATGCCCCGGCCCTAATAAAGCGAGAGATGGTTGTGCACGAGGAGGGCGAGATCATACAGACGGAACAAGACCCGACAATGGAGCTCTCTATGGTCTCGATGGACCTCACCTTGCTCCACTGCCCCTTGTGCCTCCGCCCCTTGAAGCCTCCAGTGTATGAGGTTCTAATACACCTCCTCTGTTCGGTTGATCGAGCAAGGTGCAGGTTTCTTGATTGATGTGATGTTTGATGTATTGTGCAGTGCAAGGGAGGGCACCTAGCCTACGCGGACTGCCGCGTCGAGTGCCCCGGGAACCAGCGGCAGTGCCAGAAGTGCAAGCGTGGCGGTGGCTTCGACGTGCGGAACACGGCGGTGGACGCCGTCCTCTCCTCGGTGAGGGTGGAGTGCCCCCACGAAGGCTGTGGGCTCTACGTCACTTACCACAAGCTCGCCGATCACCAGAGCGTGTGTTCGCTCATGCCCTGCAAATGCCTCGTTCCAGTCTGCGGCTACGAAGGCCCGCCACCGTGGCTCTCCCACCACATCAGCACCGTGCATCCCATGCCTGTGCACAGGATCCAGTACGGCAAGGCGCTCCAGCTGCAAGTGCCACTGTCGGAGCCACGGCTCTTTCTCTTCGCGGAGGAGGACGGCCGCGCGTTTTTCTTGGTCGGCGGCGTGCTCGACATTGGCGCGCCTATCGCCGTGTCGGTCGTCTGCATCAGAGCGGGGGCGTCCCCACTGTCGCACTACGTGGCCAAGCTGTGGGCGAACAGCCCGCCGGGGGAGCCCAAAGGTAGAACCGACGTCGTCAAGGTGGAAATGGAGGTGACAAGCAGCAGGGATCTGGGCGACGTCGCCGTGCAGGAGCTGACCTTCTTCACAGTTCTGCCCAAGCTGCTGGCCGGGGCTAAGCTGATGTCCCTCCACATTCAGATTGACAAGCTCACGTCTTAAATGATTCTACAGTGCCTTCTGTTTATCTTAGTAATATGCTAATATAGGGGTTAGCTCGGTCTACTTTAGCTTAAGAGATGGTGGGTTTTGGTGGCGATGCAGCAATTACCTTGACATCAGATCAGCAGTGAAAGTAATTTCGAACAGTCGAATGGATATTTTGTGTCTGTTGGATATAAAGATCCTTTGGGTAAGAAGTAACAGCTTATATGTTTTTTTTTCGAAACGGAACAGCGATAGTATAATTTTTGTTGACATGCACTAACATTTTTTAAGTTAAATATTTAGTCAAAATTTGGCACAAATTACAAAGGGGACTAATAAACTAGGACGGAGGTAGTACCACGCTATATTTAATTGCAAACCTGTTCACACCGATCACAACCTAAACGGTTTCCCAGTTAGGAGCGTATTAGTAGTACTCGGTTATAAATACTATTATGCCAAGATGACTGCACATTCCTCCTCAACTCCTCATCCACAAAAAACAATCAAGTCATTCAGCATCATTCCCTTGTGTCTGTCATGGCCAGCGTGAGTTCTGGGTCGAGAGGTTTGCACCAGGGAGAGGCGAGCATGGAAGAAGAAGCACAAGAGATGTCCCGCCTCACCGGGAAAGCAGCCGACATGTCCAGCCGCGCAGCAGTAGCAGCACAGAGGTCCCGCCGCGCCGTCGAAGCAGCACGGAGGTCCCGCCGCGCCATTCATGTAGCAGACTGGTCCGGCCATGCCGCGGAAGCAGCAGAGATGTCCCGCTGCGCCGCCGAAGCAGCACGGAGGTCCCGCCGCGCCGCGGCGGCCTGGGAAAATTTCTCGCGGGCAGGCGAGGATTCTTACAAGCGCATGCATGCGATCGTCCATAGCCAGAGGGATCAGATCTCTGGCTGGGCGAGGTTGCAGGACGAGGCTACCGGCATCATCCGGCAACTAGGGGAGGGCAATGCGAAGCTCCGGGCCGAGCGCGACCTGCTGAGGGCGAAGATCGCCGGAAGGGTGAAGCAGGCGGAGGAGACCGCTCCATTGATGAATAGGACGGGCATCATCGTCAAGAAACTTATGGACGAGAATGCCATGCTCCGCATCGAGCGCAACAGGCTGGTGGAGGAATTCGTGGATGTTGCTATGTCCATGGCTCACGCTCATGTATTGCATGAAGATTGAAAAAATTTGAGACCATCAAAAGTATGAAACAATTGCTTGGCTTGTCATCGGGGTTGTGCATGATTTAAATATTTTGTGTGATGAAGATAGAGCATAGCCAGACTATATGATTTTGCAGAGATAGCTTTCTTTGGCCATGTTATTTTGAGGAGGCAAAGGCAATAGTCGGCTTTCTCAGGTTCAAATTTGAACTAAAACCACGACGAGTAATTTGGAACGGAGGGAGTACGTAGTAAGAGACAAATGCCGCCCAAGAGTTCCCTTCTCGACCCACTTTTGGGTGTTTGGTAGAGTGTATGGAGGGTGCATGAGTCCACACTAGTTTAGCACAAATACACTAGAAGCATGCATGAAGATAGCATGCATGAAGAGGGGTGTTGAGTTGAGCATGCATGAAGAGGGAACAACTATGCTGAGACGAGAACGCAACCAAACATGCAGTTCCACATGGCCCACCTCACATTATCATTTGTGCCTTTCTACTTCACTTACTCCGGACTCCCCATGGCCCACCTCACATTATCACCATATATATTTCTTGGAGTCCGTGCGCGGCGGGCGGGCGATCTCTTCTCCCTCCCCCGTCTCTCTCTTCTCAGCCGACGCACGCCGAGCGATTAGATTTTGGCTATCGATGGTTTATTCAATTGCATTCCCACATGTTAGTGAAAATGCTAGACAACGTGTGTCCCCTCAGGTGAGCGGCGTGCGAGCCGGACTATCGGGGGTGCGACGCGTACGAGTTGTAAGTGTGCTGCCTTTTCCTTTTGAACTTGCAAAGCGTAACATTTTCGTGAGATCGATCATAGAAATCCAGAACAAAATGACGAGGGCAGTGCTTTCCCGCGTGTTAGGCGGGCTAGTTTGAGTGATATGACGTGCTACAGTGCCGTCCACTTGCTCCATTTTTATGTAAGCAAGAGTCTACACTCTTACGTGGGAGGAGTGCGAAACACGGCGGATCTGATTTTGATCGAGGGAAAACTGTTCCCTGCGAAATAATGGAGCACTGTTAGCGATTATAGCATGATACTTAGGGAATCTCCAGCGCTGGCCCTCAAATTTACACCGGCATCTGTCCGAGGACACTGATGGATGCCATCCAATGCTGCCCACATACCTTTCGACAACTATATGAACTAACCGGACGAAATTCGTGCAAACAAAGCAAATTTCAAATTAACCGGATGAAATTCATTACATTTCGAAAACTTTTCCTATAAACTGGACGAAATTCATTACATATTTCGCACAAACCATACTAAAACCTACTGTAAACCTAATCTAAACGATCACCGGCGCCCGACCACCATGTCCGGCCATGAACCTGAGAAAGCCGGCTATTGCCTTTGCCTCCTCCTCATCCGCCTCGATAACCTCCTCCTCCGGAGCACAAGGTTCTGAAGATTTCCGCCTCCACGTTGCCGTCAAACAGCTAATCGGCCGTCGATGTTTATCCTACCAAGCTTGGTGTCGACTGAGTGGAGGAGCGGTGGCCTTCCTGGGAACAGAGCGGCGGCGACCTACCGTGTACTACTCTTCCTCGCTGCCGGCTGCGCCCGCACACGTGGGCCGGCTTCGTGGTCATGGCGGCGGAGGGTGGCCGGGGGGGGGGGGGAGCCGGCGATCTCCTTTGTCTGCTCCTGCGACAGTACCTCCAAGAGAGCTTTGGAGCGCGCCCAGAGCGGGGCCGCCGATGTCCTTCGTCTGCTCCTGTGATAGTACGCCCAAGAGAGCTTTGGAACGCCAGGAGGCCATGGTTGGAGTGGTGCCAACAGAAGGAAGGGACCAGAGGAGAATGAGTGTGGGTCTTCTGCTATGGCTGGGAGCTGGGGCTCAAGTTAATATAGCGGGCGAATGGCAATGAGCCGCGGCAGACGGATGGACGGCTGGCGCCGGAGTAGGTTCATCGGCAGCCGCGTGTCATTAATGTGGGCGGCGGACGGAAGGATAGCCGTGGTGTCGTTAACGCGGAACAGTCGCTTGCACCGGGATGCCGCGCGGGTGGCGCTCTCTCAGCCGTCGCGCTGCTGCAATGCCGGCGCTAGTGAGAGGTCGCGTCGGCCGTGAATGCGGATGCTACTTCAGTGACTTAACTGCAACTGCGTTGTATCACTGACATGTGGGCCCAATGGGCATCTAGCCCGCATGTCAGTGACACACCAACTGCACCTGCAGTTAAGGCCGGTGAATGCGGCATTAACGTTCTCGAGAGACAGTGATCGTTTCAGGCGGGAAGCGCGCGCTAGCGATGGAAGGGGTTTCGGTAGGCCAGGGCGGTCAGACGCTGGTGTGGTGGTAAAATGTGAACTCATGGATGACGAGCCTTTGAAGCGTATGCGGCACGTATTGACAACCAGGCGTCCATGCAACCGCTCTTGTCGCCAGCTAGCCTTTGACGACCACCATTAGACACCACACAACCATGCATAACTTACGAATAATGGACGAATCGATCAGACACACACTCGTGTGCAGTGACACTATGATCGGTTGCTCACGATATTACATACTCCGCACCATAGTACCCTCTCTAGCTAGGCTTTTTTATAGATTGTCGTTGTGATGGACGATATACATGAGCAAGGCACCGAGTCACGAGTATGAACGTTGGTGTTGAGCCAGGTGAATACATGCTCGGTGTTCGCGGAGGCCTCCAGCAAACGTCTAAACAGTAATGTCACATACGCATAATTTTGGTTTTTATTTCTTTCTCCACTGACAGGTAGGCCCGCATAGATAGATAGATAAAGAACACGAGCTGATGAGGCGCATGCGGACTGTTTGACTGATCAACCAGACAAATGCAGAGCTATACGCTGAGCCAGTGACCGTATAATCACCATATCTCGTATACAATGATCAAAGTGAGATATCAAGACAAGTTCAATGACCGCCAATGCATTTTACTCGGTAATAAATGACCAGGATTGAAGGGGAATCCAAATTTCCTTCGTCTTCTGTCCTTGAGATCTTCACAAACCAATGTACTTTACGGTTGTCCGGCCACTCCACCCCAGAGCTGTCACCAAGCGTCGTTCATGCCACCGCGCCGCACACTAACCAGTAAGGAAGCGATGGCATCCCACCGCGCCGAGTTCCTCGCCGCCCACGACCGCACACAGAATGGTAGGGAAGCGGTGGTATCCCGCCATGCCGAGTTCATCGCCGCTCGCGACCTCACACCTATGTGGGCGGAATTTGAAGCTGCCAAGGCCGAATGGGCGGTAGAGCAAGAGGCGGCCAAAGCCGCACAGAGGGAGCGGAAAAGTTAGAAAGCACTCAAGAAAAGAGAGGCTCGCTGACGCAAGAAAGAAGAGGACGCACGCGCTGCTGCGGAGTGGTCAGCGGAGATCCAAGCATGGTGGGGTGTCGCCGACAAAGCCGGGAAGGAGAACGACGGTGTCTGGCCAGCATGTGAGAAGTAGTAGTACTAGTAGTTAGTGTGTGTGTCTGTGTCGCCCGTACGTTTTTTTAATTAATTACGAGCATGTACCAGTACTACTAGTTACTACTGTAGTTTTTAGAGCAAATTACCAGTACATTAGCCTAGACTCAATGGAAAAATTCCTATCCTATGCATCAAATGGCATCTCTTTCTCTATATGAATTGAGATGCATGTCATCTCACTTCCTATGATTTTCATATTCCTATAAAATTCCTATCCTATGAACCAAAGGAGGCCTCTTAACTACTGTAGCTAGCAGTACTGCTGGTACAGTAGTTTTCTTCAAGAAGCGGAATTCAACGAAGTCATGATGGTTCCTTCGTCCGAGCAACTTCACAGTGGGTAAGGTTGGGCCTGTGATTTGACGGCTCATTAGTAATTACTGCGGCGCGACGACCGGGGTGACTCTCCCTTGGAGTTCCGCGGGCATGGCAAGTGGACCAGGATGGTCGACGTCCCACATGTCGGCGAGCGGAAGTATTCTTTCCGATATCGAGGAGCAAGGAAACCGCGTGGTATAGTATCACTGGTGATTTATATTTATTTTTTATTTCTGATGAATGCTAGCGTTTCAACTCTTACGATGAAGGAGTGCCAAACACACGGCACGTGCTGGATGTCCCACACGTCAGTGAAAGGAGTGGGACATGAACAACGTGGTAGAGCGTCTCCACTTCTGGGTCGGAGACCACACGTAGCAGTACTACAGTACAAGTGGTATGAACGATACAAAGTGCGACCCAGAGAGAAAGACACGTCTAGTTGGAAGGTCTCGGGGCATACACGTAATCAAATATAAAACCTAATATGTGCCTCCAATTAATATAGTAGTAGTAGAGTACTTAGTCGCGTACTCCATAACATCACTGGGCATTGCACGTACAACATTTAGTGGCAGTAAGAGACAAATGCCTATATGCCACGCATGTTCATACTATTTGTGCCTTTCTACTTCACTTACTGCACTACATTACCGAGGTTCCACTACAAAAAAAGACACATCCGTGACATTTTGGGCTAAATGAAAATCTTTTATGTCATACTTATGACACTTCTATGACAATAATTGTGACAAAACACGGTATCATCATAGATGTGGTGGGGTCCTACTTCTATGACAAAAAATCATGACATAAAATGGGCTTTTCGTCCGGGGCGGGCTGGAGACGCAGCTACATGACATTCTTTGGGCCGTCCATAATGGAAAAAACCATGGTAGAAGCGAGGCCGAGGAAAATATCGGGGTGTTCTTGGTTACGGTGGGTGGTCGCGGCCGAGTGATGCACGTTTCTCTCGTACACGCATGCGCGTGGGTGCGAGGCGTTGGGCTCTAACTGAACCCGAGGGAGGCATTGGGCTCTAACTGAACCCGAGCGATTGCATTGCAGGCTACACGTTACTGAACCCGAGCGATCGATCGATGGCTGATAACTGAACCGGATCGAGCAATTCCTTCGCTACTGCTGCTAACTGAAGCCGATCGATGCTGCCTCTGGATGAACAGTGAGCGTTGCTGGGGGGTTTGGATGAACAGTTCCCGGTGGGGGTGGATGAACAGGACCCCGTGGCGTTGCCTCTGGATGAATAGTGAGCGTTGCTGGGGGGTTTGGATGAACAGTTCCCGGTGGGGGTGGATGAACAGGACCCCGATCGTTCGAGCCAGTTGGGGCTGGATGAACAGGACCCCGTGGAGGGCAGGATGAACAGGACCACCCCGTGGAGGGCAGGATGAACAGTAGACGGTGGAGGGCTGGATGAACAGTAGCCCGTGGAGGGGTGGTTGAACAGGAGCCCGTGGAGAGGGCTGGTTGAATAGTAGCCGGTGGAGTAGCGCGCGGTGGAGGCTGGATGAACAGGAGACCGTGGATGAATAGTCGCAGGTGGAGGCTAGAGGAGGTCAACGATGGATGAACAGTAGCCCGTGGAGGCTGGAGGGGGTCGATGGTGGAGATGAACAGTATCCGTGGAGTCCCGTTTTGCGGTACGCCACACCCCTCCCGATGAACAGGACCCCCGTTTCGACCGTAGCGCTCCAACACAAGTCCGTTTCCTCCGTTTTGCGGTACGCCACACCCCTCCCGATCAACAGGACCCCCGTTTCGACCGTAGGAGGTTGGTTTCCTCCGTTTTGCGGTACGCCAGACCCCTCCCGATGAACAGGATCCCGTTTCGAACGTGGCCGGTCGAACACAAGGCCGTTTCCTCCGTTCCGTGGAACGCCAGGCCTCGTTTCCATCGGCTGTTCCGTCCAAGCCCTCCCGATGAACACGGCGACGCATTCCGTTCCGACCCAGCCAGTTGGCTCCCCATGAACACGACGACGACGCTATTTCTCCGTTCCGATCCAGCCATGTACACGAGCCCTGGCCGTAGGTATGCACGAGTAGGCGTTCGAGACCCTGCCCGTATGTACGTACGTGGCCGTATTTTCTTTCTTGCACACTGGCCGCTATACGTACGTGTACATGCTACGTGCGCGCCTCTACTACGACACATGCGCGCCTCTACATCGACCAGTATGTACGTACACGTTCGCGACCAGAATGACAACGCTACGTACGCTTCGACCAGGTGGGTCCCGACTGTCAGGCACTTCCTTGCCTGCGAAGATGTAGCTGGTGGGTCCCAGCAGTCAAGGGGGCGAATCATTTTTTTGCCCGAACGCACTTCCTTGCGAGCGAAGATGTAGCTGGTGGGTCCCAGCAGTTAGGGGGAAACGTTTTTTCACGAAATACGGTGGCCCGTCCGGTGGGTCCCCGCTGTCAGGTGGAGGAATAGTTATTTTGCACGTAATAAGGAGGCACTTCCTTGCTGCGGCCGTGGACCCAGCTGTCAACCTCTCCACGTACAGTCCACGTCCGATGGAAGCCGTTCCTTGACCACGCCGCGCCGAGAGCACCAGGGCGGTGGACGACGGCGAGGCCTAGGAAGGGGACGACACGGAGCCGGGGAAGACGCGGCAGTGGAAGCCCGCGCGGAGAGGAGTACGAGGGTTCACTGGTTCGGCTGTGGTGTGAGGCTGCCGTCGCCACAGGGCCTGGCCAGTGGTGGGAATAGTAGGGGGCAGTGAGGCCTCTGCGGTAGCACAGCCGGCCACGGGAGGCAGGAGCATGCGGCACGACCGGCGCTGCTTTGGGCGGCTGGAGCAACTAGACCAGAGGTTGAAGAAGCACTACGGCCATTGGATGGACATCGTATGGTCACTGGAGCTAGAATCGTTCATATTGACTAAGTTGACAAAGCACTCCGTCCCCGTCAACTTAGTAGGCCCACAAGTCAGCCACCCACCAAGGTGGGTCCCAACTAGCAGGGGGAGTATTCATTTTTTTGCGTAATAAGGAGGCACATCCAGTGGGTCCGAGCTGACAGCGGGGGGAACATTTTTTTCGCGAAATACGGTGACCCGTCCGGTGGGTCCCAGCAGTCAGGGCGGAAACATTTTTTTCGCAAAATACGGTGGCCCGTCTGGTGGGTCCCTGCTGTTAGGTGGAGGAATCATTATTTTCCGCGTAATAAGGAGGCACTTCTTTGCTGCGGCTGTGGACCCAGCTGTCAGCCTCTCCACGTACAGTACACTTCCGATGGGAGTCGTTCCTTGACCACGTTGACCACGCCGCATTCCATTGCATGCATGCGTCCATGGGCGTGGTGCGTCCCCACTGTCAGCCTCTCACGTACTGTCATGTTCCGATGACTCTCGGTTGTTGACCACGTTGACCATACCGTGCCGAGCGCACCAAAGGCCGGTGGACGACAGCGAGGCCCCAGACTGGAACGACCCGGAGATGGGGAAGAGGGGGCAGTGGAGTCGCAGATGGAGAGGAGTGGGCAACTTGACTGGTTCGGGTGCGCGGCAGCACAGCCGCGGTGCCGCCCACGGGAGACAGGAGCAAGAACAGAGGTTGAAGAAGGAGCATGGCTGTTGGATTAACATCCAACGGTCCAGCTGCTAGAATCATTTGTTGATTAAGTTGACAAAGCCCTGCGTACACGTCCGCTTAGTAGGCCCACAAGTCAGCCACCAAATCTGACGGGTCCCAGCTGTCAACGGGAGGAATAATTTTTTTCGCATAACAAGGAGGCACTTCCTTCCGTGCGAAGATACAGCCAGTGGGTCCCAGCTGTCAGGTGGAGGAAACATTTTTTCAGCTTAATACGGAGGAACTTTCCTTGCGTGCGACCATGGACCTCGTGGGTCCCAGCCGTCAGGCTCTCCACGTACAGTCCTCTTCCGATGACTCTCGTTTGTTGACCACGCCGCACCGAGCGCGGCGAGGTGGTGAATGACGGCGAGGCCCCGGACGGGAACGACTCGGAGATGGAAGACGCGGCAGTGGAGTCGCAGATTAAGTGGAGGAGAAGGGTTATAACTGGTTCTGGTGCGGCGTGGGGCTGCAGTCGGTGGAGAATAACAGGAGGTGTGGAGGGGTGGAGGGATAGCCTGGCCGGCGGTGGGGTAGCGCTTCGCAGCGATGCGTGCTAAGCAGAGCCGCTAGCCGCCGGAGGCCGGACCAGGCGGTCCCGGCGACGCTGGAGGAAGAAGACGAGAGATTGAAGGTGCATGCCGACCAAGTTGACAACACCCTGTGTAGGGTTCGACCTATTGGCCCACATGTCAGCCTGCAAAAATGTGGCATATATTTAACCCATGTTTTCTAGAATGTACAGTCCATTTGCTGGGCTAGGTGAACAAATAATTTCGCGTCATTGCGGCCCATTTATATTATCTAAGAAATCCCAGCCCATTTGCACTTCCTTCAAATACATGAATTAGCTGGGCTCGTTATATATATAATGTTATGTTAGAAGGAGCAATTAATATCAAAAATAAAACGGAGAGGCACGTTTTTTATATACATAATTAACAAATTAGCGAGTTATTGCTCAAAATAAAAATGATCGCGTCATTATTACATTGGTCCTTAAAATCTTCGCAAGCTTTTGTACGCAATCACAAGGATTTTCCTTGACTGTGAGTCAAAAACAACCAGGATTTTCCTTGCCAACTTCTGTTAAACATTTACTTTTATAAGTTAATAACATGTGGGATGTTTTCATAATGTATATATAAGTCTCTATAAAATATACGATAATAGTAATAATATAAATATATATAGTGTGGTTAAAAAATACATTGGGCTGCCGATCTTTAAGAAAAAGCCCATAGGCCGGTATGGACCTCAAAAAATAAGTTGAAACCACTGTCACCCGTATGTCGTTGTCTACGCATGTTAAAATACAAAACCTAGGACTAGCTGATACTTGTTCGCCCTCTGGAAAAAAATGATACCAGATCCCCGAGCGAACTGGATTATAGAGGGGGTCGGCGGCACGACTGAAGAAGCACATCAGGAGAGATTTTTTTTCTTCAGTGGATGGCTCTCGATGGCGTTTGTTACTTGCCTCTGCATGATACAATATATTTTTAGCCTCCCAGTCCGTGGTGGACCAGCATCCTATTTGCTAGGCGGGCCAACCTACAGAAACCAGCACTCGATTTTTCATCAAGCCCCAAAAACAACGCAGTACTATGTTTGTTTTGAGGCCGAAAACATTATGGCAGGGGTTGAGCGGGGGAGGGGGCAAGACAGAGCAAAAGGATTAAAAAGAGTTGATGCGCCGTTGCTACCCTAACAAAGCAGGTGCAATTCTTCTCGGGAAGAAGGTGTGCCGTTGACACCCACACGTCGCATACCCCACAGTAGGCATACTAACAAGTACACACACAAGCACAACAGAAAAGGTAAACATTCGTATCAAACTCAGGTTCACAGGACACGTTCATATTCATAGCCAACATTCACTATCAACAACTCAAAAGATTCATATATACACAAGTTCAGCATGTCTATGGCTCCAAATGATTGATAGATCACACAACAATATTCATAGATAATTCACAAAAAGATTCAGATATACACATGTTCAGTATGTTTATGCATCCAAATGATTGAGATCACAGCCAATATGATCCATGGATGAACTTTAATTACCTAGGGTACAGATTGGTAAATGGTATTTAGTCGGAGGTACTTCTTGCTAAAATTAATGCTTGTACAAGTAAACTTTCGAGTACATAAGAGGCAGCACAGACAATCTGAACTTTGCTTTTAGGTTTATCCTCAAATAGTGGCCTCGTGCCGAGGGAGGTTTGAGCAACTTGGCCACTACTTTCATCCAACTAGTGTACTAGCTCATCTTGTTCCTGTAGCTCGCCAAAATTCTACATTGCAGACTGGTAAATGGTGTTCAGTCGGAGGTACTTCTTGCTAAAATTAATGCTTCTATGAGTAAACTTTCGAGTACATAAGAGGCAGCACAGACAATCTGAACTTTGCTTGTAGGTTTATCCTCAAATAGTGACCTCGTGTCGAGGGAGGTTTGAGCAACTTGGCCACTACTTTCATCCAACTAGTTTACTGGCTCATCTTGGTCCTGTATCTCGCCAAAATTCTACATTGCAGACGAGAAAGGAGGCGGTTGAGAAAATGAACCACCCAAATTTTTTGTGCAGTTCAACTGAAATGGAGCATCCCTGGCATGCAGACTGATTAAGTGCCAGATGAATATACGCGTCAACCAACTTGTCTGGAATCTTTAGACTCCATGCCATACAGTTCGCTACCATATGTGCACATAACCAAAAGGCACAAGTTGGGACCAAAGACTGGACTGCATTTTTCCGGGCTATGCGCCAAGCAATATTTTTGGCGTTCACTCTCCTAATACTTGGAGTTTGACAATTGGTTGACACCGGTTGATACTCGAATGAATATCGGCACTTCTTCTTGTCAACACCGATGCTTGTCTGAGTGAACTTTGGAGTACATAGCAGCAGCATAAGTACCTGTCCATATGATCTTTTTGTGCAGTTCTACTGAAATCACCCGATGTAATGATTTGCCTGCGGGTTCAGGCTCCAAGTTACTCCTTTATGAAATCGGCAAACAGTAGCACTATACCAAATTACCAATACATATGACAAGCACAATAATCAGTATAAAGACCAGTACCAACTTGTGTGAGGTAGCATATCAATTACTATTTCCTTTGACTGGAAGCCGAGATAAGCCAAGCGACTGACAGCAAAGGAAGAATGCAAGCCGATATTAGCAACTAACAGGAAAGGAAGGAAGCTGTCAAGGCAATGCAGCACCCAAAGTTTTTGTGTAGTTCCACCAAAATCGAGCATCCCTGTTGGCACATATATTGAGAGAGTGAGATTACTGTAATAGTGGGACTAGTTGATGAAACATACACTAACAAATAGAAGCACCCTCATTATCTTAATGGGTAAAGTTAGCATCCCCTCCCTGCTCCACCACATGATTCACCTCATAGACAAACATACACACGTACATGATTCAGCATAGGGTGCTACTAAAGATTTGTTTAACTCCGACAGGAAAATTAGGCAGCAATAAATTAGTGGTACTTAAGTACTCCTAATTGATTAAGTGAGATAGCAGAAGTGGAAGGGCTCCCTGGAGGATCGTCTCACATGTAAGGTAGTCGTTGCTGGAGCCCATGAATGGCCTCGACTGAGGCCTCTGGCTTCAGCAAGATCGCCTTGGCACTGTTTACTCTTCTTCTTCCTCTTCATGCTCTGTTTCTCAGTCTCCTCACCAGTTGGTGAAACCAAGTACATGATTGGCCTTCTATTTCAGAATTGGTTTTGTCAGTGAGGGAGTACAAATGTACTAGTAAAAAATAGCATTATTTTCTCATGGCAGTCGCAAAATAGAGATGAACACATGCATTAAATATCATTCTTACCTAAAGGAAGGTTATGGTGCCAATATGGATGATGAGGATTGGAACACAGATCTCCCTTTGTGCAGTTCCACCAAAATGAATCAACTGTTCCATTCTGACATTCCAGTTAAATAGGACAAAAGTCACTTCTTTTAAGAAGAGTTTTGTGCAGTGCACCAAAAGGTCACAACGGCAACCAGGTGAAATGGATATCCCTGTTTGCACAAAAAGCTACAGAGGAAACAGTCAGAGTCTCAAACAATTACAGGAAAAAACATTTGGCTAAACTTGTCATGGCTTATAATAGTGGCATGGCTTCATTTTTACCAGGGGCATTAGATTAAGAATAGCTAAATATTTGGTATAAGGGCATGTGATAGTGGGTGCACCAGCAGTCCAGCACCATGTACCTAAACAGGGGCATAAAGTGGTGATTCATAGTTTGTTGCCCCGAGAAACAAACATCCAAGAAACATATCTGGGTTGGTCCCATTTTTGTTCACTCTAGCCACCTACTCCTATATGTGGATAGCAAATCTAGTCCTGGTCATACCAGTGTGTACAGCGTTACCCCTATATTTCCCTTTTCGACCAAGAGACCGGTTGGATGACCAGTCTGTACTACTTTCACCCCCTTTCCTTCCTGTTTGTACCAAGTCCGATGTACTACATACTAAATTCCCCCACCACCACTTTATTTCTTGTTTGAACCAAGTACAAGATTCGAATCCATGAAGTAGCTTTACCTCTAACAATAGAAGAAAAAAATAGGTGACGTTGGACCATCCGATCAAGAGGGGCTGAGAGGTAGAAAATGATGCACATGCAGTGACGTAGCGAGCTGGGGAAGTAGAGCTAAGGTGGTTTCGAAGGAAGATATGCCTGAAGGTCATCGGGATGTGGATAGGTGGGCGGCGGGAGGCCGGATCCGCCCACACTAGGGCAATGACGAAGGGATCGGAGGACCTCTCGCGCCGGCGCTCGGCCAGAGATAACGGTGCGGCCGACAGCGGGTCTCCTCCCTCGCTGTCGACGACGGCCTAAACGCTGCCCCTCCTCCCCTTCACCGGCGGAGGGGGATACGTCCGGATCTGTAACCAGCGGTGAGGATAGAAAGACAGTGTTTTTTGAAGGAAGAAAGACAGTGTTACCACCCCTATCTTGTTTAGATCTGGAGAGGATGAGAGTGTGTGAATAGAGCAACCCTCGCAAGCAAGCGCGGAGGCTCCGGCCTATATATACGTAGTGGGGTAGTTTTCCTTTTTCACTCCATCAAAACAATCGTTTAAAATTGTGTACTACGTGCCAGGTCGCCGTTTTTTTTAGTTGTTGATTATTTTTTGAGATAGCTACATGCTTGTTCCAAGTGGTGTTACGGTGTGCCAGGTCGCACTTTATTTTTTGAGGGTGCCAGGTCACACTTTGTATCGTTCAAGTCTGGTACAAGTCCCTCCATTAAATGAACAACCACCCCCTCGTAAAAATTGTGAACAAGCCCACGGCTAAAATTATCGGAAACGTGGGTTGCCCCAACATGCATTATTATTTATATTTTCTACTCCCTCCGTTCCTAAATATAAGTCTTTTTTATTAGCCACACCTAAGACAAGAATTTTTTTATTAGCAGTGAACCCCACATGTCATAGACACAAAAAGTGTGGCAAGATTCCCTTAGGCAAGCCAAAGTGTGTCTAACAATTTGAGCAACTCAAGTTAGGCAAGTGTGGCAAGTGTGGGAAAAATAATGTGGCAACATAAGACAAACATAGTCACAATCCAAACAGCCCCGTAATTTTTTGTGACATGCATGAAAATTTGGTTGGTTAAATTTATAGTCAAAATTTGGCAAGGTGCATCAAATCAACACATGCAAGTATCAAAAGGGAGGTCACGGCATGCATGCATGCATTGTACTCCCTCTGTTTCCAAATATAAATCTTTTTAGAGATTGCAACAAGTGACTACATACGAAGCAAAATATGTCTACATACATCCGTATGTAGTAGTCCATTTGAAATGTGTAAAAATACTTATATCGAGTGCAGTGCTTTGATGTGTCGCGTCAACTCGTACAAGACCGAGAAGTTTGATTACTAGAACGCCCCCTCCCTCGCGCATGAGCGTGGTGGCTGGCAGGACTAGTAGGAGCTTTCGCTACATGCTTCTTGATGGCGGCGAACTCGCGGATGGAGTTGACCATCATGTCATCCATGCGAGAGGCGAAGCCGGCGTCGGCGAGGGCTACGACGCCGGCGGTCGCCAGCACCGTCTGGAAACGTTGCGCGGTGCGGGGCTGCAGGCCGGCGCCTTGGATGATTTGGCACAGCCGACTGCCGCTCACGACCATCGCCTCCATAGGTGCTTCTGGCTTCTGGTCACTTGGTCTTGGATTGGAGTGAGCAGTGTTGCGCAGTGATTGAGAAAGAACATTGTCAATCTAACCCTGCCATCCATACACCTCTTTGGTTTAGAGTTAGTTCAGGGTTAGAATCTAACTCTAACCCCTAACTGAGTTAGTAGAGTTCTCCTCGTCTCGGTTCATCGCCATCATACTTTCCCCAATTCTGTGTTTTCAGTATCCTGTGAATCAAAGAGGCCCTTAGACTGGTTTAGGTCCGGTAGTTTTTATAAACGTGTTATGTCCAAAATTTAATGAACGTGCTCCGGTTTCTATGAAAATAATCTGTTTTCATGTAGTAATTCATTTATTTATTTATTCTTCTGCGGGGGGTTTGCATGTAATTCGTGAGGTCTGAAATGTAAAATACCCCCGCATATGCTCCGAGTCGTGCATGCACTACGACCCAGATGCTCTATGTCCCACATGTCGGCATAAGGGTGCACGTGGAAATAGCCTAGGAGTACATATAGGAGGATAAATGCGTGAAAAAATATGTACGGTGAAGCGTAGCTGCGGTTCGAAAAGGAGACCTAAAGTGATGACAGGTATAGGTCGCACGCACCCAACTAGTGGTAGTACTAGACATACGACTGATTTTTCCCTAAAAAAGAGGTGTGAGTGCTCAGTACTCCTATTCTATAAACGCGAGTCCCATCTGACAATAGCGTCTGTGCTACAGCTAGCTCTTCTCCCTCGTTTCTCTCTTCTAGTAATTCTAAACTCAGCCGATGCCCGGTGGGTGGGGTGGGGATTTGCCGATGGTCGGTTTGCTCAACTGCGGCCCCACCTCACAGTGAAAACGTTACTACTGGAACAAAAATGCCATATACTCCTATACTAATAAAACATTAAGGCCACGAGGCGATGCAGTGCTGGTTACAGGAGGCAAGAAGAAGAGATGCATCGAACGGCAGCTAAGTAGCAGCGGCTTTTGTGGCCAGGTCGACATGCTTCTGAACAATGGCGTCCAAAGATTCCAGACGCTGGAAGAAGGCCAACATCTTACTTACTCGCTGGCCTTGTAGTGGCCTATGTAGACGATTTCCTCGTAGACGTGGCACTGCGCGACGAGCGCGGCCTCGAGGTGCACATTCTTCATCGCGACCTCCGGCAACTGCAGGGCCACCAGGGCTTGAAAGAGTTCGTCACCATGGAGGACGATGAGGGTGGCAGGCAATGAGGAGCCTGGGCGCGCGGGCTGGAGCAGTACGGCAAGGTCGTCCGCGCGCTTCTTGACGGCGGCGCACTTGCGGATGGAGTTGACCATCATGGCGTCCATGTGAGAGGCGAAGCCGGCATCGGCGAGGGCTACGACGATGGCGGTCGCCAGCACCGTCTGGAAACGCTGCACGGTGCGGGACCGCAGGACGGCGCCTTGGATGATTTGGCACAGCCGACTGCCGCTCGTGTCCATCGCCTCCATAGGTGCTTCGGGCTTCTAGTCACTTTGTCTTGGATTGGAGTGAGCAGTATTGCGCAGAGACTAAGGAGTAGATGGATTGGAGTGGTGGGGCGCCTTTATATGAGAATCCAAACTCGGTTACATTCACATCGTGCTGGCTCTATTCTGCTTCTCCAATTATTTCCCTCTGCTCCTTCAAAAAAAATTGATTCGCTCTGCATGTAGAGTAATTTGAGCATGCATCATTGACCGTTCAACGTCTCGGGAACCGCTACCCTCTCCCTCCTTGGCATTCAAGCACCTATGGAGGCGACTGCAGCTCGCGTCTATCGCGTGTCAGGAGACGTTCCCGTCGACGACGAGGTGCCTATGGTGACTTCATAAATTTCAAGATGATAGTACTAGTATACTCAATATTGTGCACCGCGACCAAGGCTGAGAGGAAAACAAGAAAACTACGTGTTTATTTACGGTGTAGATTCACTCATTTTGCTCCATATGTACTCCGTCTCGGTGTAGTCTAGTCACTTGTTGAAATCTCAAGAAAGGCAAATACTCCTTTCTGGTTTACAGGGCTATACTAGCAAGTACTACAATAGTGGGCTCACATAGCAATTTTGTCTCATGCAAGAGCCTGGCTATATGCGTGCTCCAAGGTTCGCAACTGCCACGTTCGGGTTGCACTTGGCTCTTCGGCTCTTTGAGAAGGCGTGTAGTAGTAAAATCAAGCTTCTCCTCGTTGTACGAGTTGACGCGACACATCATAGCACTGGCCCCACATGGTTGCCTCTAAACTTGGCTGAAAGACCCGCAGTGTACAATACTCCATTTGCTGCAACCTCTATCATTTACCCCACCACAAATTAAAATATATATTCATGTCTTGACCAGATGAGCGTGCAAACTAGAATCACCAGGATGACAGGTAGGGCCAGAAGATAATTTTAATCAAAAAAATATAGCATGGAGCCGACCCCAATGATTTTAAGCTTACACGCATGGTACACGCTATCCTAGACTACTCTACACATGAAACCGCCACACGAGCGTCCGGGCTGCGCTTGGCTCTTCGCCTCTTCGGGAAGTCAAACAAAATGATGGAGTACTACTGAAGTGGAGGAGTACTACAGTATGCTTCTGGCCATCTGACACCGATTGAACTGCTGCATGTCCACCGCGTACGGGAGGGAGAGCATGTAGCGAACGAAAGCTTCTCATAGTCCTGCCAGCCACCACGCTCATGGGCGAGGGAGGGACGCAGCTTCATTGACTTACTGCTCCTGCCTTTGCGTCCACGACAGGTGGGCCTAAGAGGTCGGTGGCCCACCTGTCATGCAGCCAAAGGCAGGTGCAGTTAAGGCGAGAGGGCGTTGTAGTAATCAAACTTCTCGGTCTTGTACGAGTTGATGCGACACATCAAAGCACTGCACTCGATATATTTCAATAATTTGCGTTTACCGATGCATTAATTACAACACATGCATGCATGCCGTGACTCTCCTTTTGATACTTGCATGTGTTCATTTAATGCACCTTGGAGTTGTATGAATATGTGACGGTAAAGCTTTGTAATGCCCCGGCCCTAACAAAGCAAGAGATGGTTGTGCACGAGGAGGGCGAGATCATGCAGACGGAACAGGACCCGACGATGGAGCTCTCTATGGTCTCGATGGACCTCACCTTGCTCCACTGCCCCTTGTGCCTCCGCCCCTTGAAGCCTCCAGTGTCTGAGGTTCGAATACACCTCGTCCATTCGGCTGATCGAGCAAGGTGAAGGTTTCTTGATTGATGTGTTGTTCGATTGATTTGTGCAGTGCCAGGGAGGGCACCTGGCTTGCGCGGACTGCTGCGTCGAGCGCCCCGGGAACCAGCGGCAATGCCAGAAGTGCGAGCGCGGCGGTGGCTTCGACGTGCAGAACACGGCGGTGGACGCCGTCCTCTCCTCGGTGAGGGTGGAGTGCCCGCACGAAGGCTGTGGGCTCTACGTCACTTACCACAAGCTCGCTGATCACCAGAGCGTGTGTCCGCTCGCGCCCTGCAAATGCCCCGTGCCCGTCTGTGGCTACGAAGGCCTGCCCCCGTGGCTCTCCCACCACATCAGCACCATGCATCCCATGCCTGTGCACAGGATCCAGTACGGCAAGGCGCTCCAGCTGCAAGTGCCACTGTCGGAGCCACGACTCTTGCTGTTCGCGGAGGAGGACGGCCGCGCATTTTTCTTGGTCGGCGACGTGCTCGACATCGGTGCGCCTATTGCTGTGTCGGTCGTCTGCATCAGAGCGGGGGCATCCCCACTGCCGCACTACGTGGCCAAGCTGTGGGCGAACGGCCCGCCGAGGGAGCCCAAAGGCAGGACCGACACCGTCAAGGTGGAAATGGAGGTGACAAGCAGCAGGGATCCCGGCGACGTCGCCGTGCAGGAGCTGACCTTGTTCACAGTTCCGCCCAAGCTGCTGGCCGGGGCTAAGCTGGTGTCCCTCCACATTCAGATTGACAAGCTCACGTCCTAAATGATTCTACAGTGCCTTCTGTTTATCTTAGTAATATGCTAATATAGGGGTTAGCTCGGTCTACTTTAGCTTAAGTGATGGTGGGTTTTGGTGGCGATGCAGCAATTACCTCAACATCAGATCAGCAGTGAAAGTAATTTTGAACAGTCGAATGGATATTTTGTGTCTGTTGGATATAGAGATCCTTTGGGTAGGAAGTAACAGCTTATATGCTTTTTTCGAAACGGAACAACGATACTAGTATAATTTTTGTTGACATGCACTAATATTTTCGTAACGGACGTCGAGCTGTAGCTAGAAGGGCGGTTGGGACGCGGCATCGGCCCATACCGCGGTGGCCCCCGATTGGGACGCACCGACTGTGGATTTTCTCCCTCGCCGATGTCGACCGCGTCTACGCAGAACATTGTTCCCTTCCCCCAGCTGCGGGATCAGGCCGGATATGTGACCAGCGGTGTGGCCACCGTCATTCGATGCTTGTGAAGAGAGCAACCCAAGCAAGCAGGCTTGTAGCTTAGGCTCCTGCTAGTGTATATATAGTGGTTTTCTTTTTCTCTCCATATCAACTATTTTATATTGCGTACGTGTCATTGAAGAGTGAAATGATGGTTGCTTCTTCCAACTAACTTACTGTGTGATTTGACTGCTCCTTTAGTGTCCCCTACACGTACTCCCCCTACGTGTAAGCAACAGTCACACGTACACATGGACGCAAAAACGCGCGCGACGCCCTAATGCATGCATGTCCGAGCACACGACGGAACACACACGGTCACGCTCAAGTGCTCAACCTACACATGCATGCACACACATACTCACCGAGGGTGAGCTAGTGACCGTATAAACACCGGAAAATGTATATATTGAGCGCAATGAGCATATTATGAAGTCCACTGACCGTATTTTTACAAATATACAGTGACAGACAGTGTATTTATCTCGTTTGAAATTAAGCCATATTAATCGGAGAGGAGGCAGCATGAACTAGCATTACTTTGTTGTGTCCCGTCAACTTGCCGAACGAGGAGAATCTTGCACGACGGGAGAAGCTTGCGCGCGGTGGCTCGCAGGACAAGGAGAAACTTTTGACTAATACAAGTTGTCCTTCACTCAGGCGGTGGACGTGCAACAGTTAATTCGGTGTCACATTTCCAGAAGCATACACTATACTAGTACTATTATTGTTGCACTTCCCGAAGAGGCGAACAGCCAAGCGCAAAGTTTACTAGTACTACTACTATAGTCTATAGAGGTACTATACTAGTACTAGGAACCGGATGGAGGAGCGTCTGCACTCTTATTATATTTTTTAAATGTGATAAAGCAATCTTCAACACATTTGGTTCTCTTCGAGGGTTCTCGCATGTGATAATGGAAGTTGATTGCATGGAACACTCGCCACAATTCTCGCTTAATTCTGGCTCATATCCTGTTACAAATAGGAGCGCTCGGTAATATTTCCTCTCTTTTTTGTTATTCAGCATGTAAACAGGTCAACAAACCTTGCGGCGCATCTTTGTGCGAACCGTGCTTGCTGCACTTTGAATGTGGCCGAGAGCTGGCTTGATGGAACACCTCGCTTCCTACTTCTTTTTTGCGGGGTACCTCGCTTCCTAGTGACCAGTGTCTTGGTTGATCGTTCTAACAATGCTTATATATGAATAAAGCTCTCTCATTTACCCGCAAAAAAGATTAAGCCATATTAACCGGAAAGGAGGGAGTATGGACTAGCACTACTTGTTGGTGTGTCCCGTCAACTCGCAGAACGAGGAGAGGCTTGCAGGAAAAGGTGAAGCTTGCTTACGCCTTTTGACTAATGCAACGTACCTCACCCAGGCGGTGGACATGCATCAGTTTATTCGGTGTCAGATTGCCAAAGGCATACACTGTAGTACCGAACAGGCGGAGTACCATCATTGTTCGACTTCACGAAGAGGCGAAGAGCCAAGCGCAAGGTTTAGTAGTACGAGTAGTACTACTACTAGAACCGCATGGTGGAGCCTCTGTACTCTTATTTTTCTTAATCTTTGATAAAGTACACATTTATTCCGGAGAAGGGCGGAAAACGGCAGCCCAACATGTAAGGATGATATCGATCAACCATGCTCGAATATATCTTGGCCTCCGTGCGAGCCTGTCTGTGTGTTCTCGCTCCTCGTCTCTCTCAAGGAACGGCGGGTTGTCCATTTTGCTGTCAATTGAGATCGGTTTGCTCACACTCCGGTCACACATGTCAGTGATATGCCAAGACGAGGTGCATTGACCGGATGGCCATACGCGTACTTGGTTTTGCACCTTCATACTACTCCTCCCTCCGTCACAGTTTACAGGGCGCGCTTCATTATGATGCATTTCTCTCAATACATTTCCACCACCAGAGAGACTTTAGACGCGTTTGGTTTAATGCTCAATTAATTAGGGTGTGGTAACCGCAATTTTCTCTCGATGTAGTACTACGAAGTGGAGTAAGTGCATGCATGTGTCTACCCGGGGTGGGAGCACTGCATGCATGTGTGTACGCATTATTTCCTCTAGTAATAGACACCGTGCTATAACTATCAATGCTATTTTTCAGGTCGATCGCTAGTCGCCTTGGTCCTAGAGATTTTCTTTTTTTCTGAAGCGCGCTCTATAAACAGTGATGGATGGAGTAGTATGAGCGGATTCAAAGAAGAGCGTATTGATGGTTGCTTCTTCCGAACAACTTACAGTGGGAAAGGTGGGGCTTATGATTTGACTGCTCATTACTCACTATTAATGCGGCGCAATGACCGGTCTGAGTCTCCCATGCGGCTATGCACTACCCCCTCAGTTCTTAAATATACTCCGGAGTATTTGTCTTTCTAGAGATTTCAACGAGTGACTACTCAAATATTTGTCTTTTTAGAGATTCAAATGAACTACTACATACGGATGTATATAGACATATTTTAGAGTGTAGATTCACTCATTTTGCTCCGTATGTAGTCACTTGTTGAAATCTCTAGAAAGACAAATATTTAGGAACGGAGGGAGTACACATACGAAGCAAAATGAGTGAATCTACACTCTAAAATATGCCCATTTGAAATTTGTAAAAAGACAAATATTGTTGATGACAGTTGCGACGACAAAAAAGAAAGCATATTCCTTGTCCTAACGGAAGATAACAACACGGTTGTGTTTGTCTAAAATGGTGTGAGGACGAGATTGCAATATGGAAAGTACGCCGGACGAGCTACGTTTTGTGCAAAGAACTATGGAAGATCCACATGCAGCGACGTGGGAAGACGGGCAGTGGAGCAAGGCCGGAGGGGATACCTGGAGGTCATCGGGATGTAACTAGGTGAGCGGCGGCGGGCGGAATCTGCCCATACTGCGGCAGCGAGCAGGTGGCGTAGGCCCTACCGTGCCGGAGCTTGGTCAAAGAGAACGGCGTGTACCGCAGATCGGGACGTGCTGCCTCGGTGCCGTCGAACAGAGAAACGATGCATGTCCTCCCTTTCCGCCGGCGGACGGGATGCGGCCGGATCAGTGACCAATGGTGAGAGAGAGAGAGAGAGAGGCCACCACAGCCTTGTGTGAGATACTCTGAAGAGAGACAAACCAGGCACGCAGGCTCCATTGTATATAGTGGAGCGGACTACCTTTTTCTCCATAAAAATCAGTTTATATTCTGTGTACGTGCCATTGAGCGATATAACTTTATTTAAAAATAACGCGCCAATGCATCAAGTCGAACTTTGTTTCGTGCACGCGTGGTACATGACCTCCGTAAGTAAACAACCGCTACACGCATTCAAATTAGCACGTGGGCTGCCATTTCGTATAGAAATGAGCTCCACCGTGTACCCGCGCGGGTGTGTCTGGGCACGAAGCGTGAGTACGTGCACGGTGCACCTATTCTCTTCTTGTATACGTACACCACCTACGTGGGGTTGTGTGAGAGAGATACAAACGTAGAGAGATATAGTGTGTGGGTTTGTGAGAGTTTTTTTAGAGGGGGGGTCAATCAAAAAATGTAACATATGCAATGTGTGTGAAATAGAGTCCTGGATATATCATATATATAGAGGGGTCGATCCACGAGAAGAGAATGGAGGTATCATCGACTTGAGGTGTCCATAGAATCGAAGAGAGGGATGATGTGTGTGTGCGCGCGCGCGCGGTCGATAAAGAGTGCCATCGAATTTGTGTGTGCCCACGTCAAAGATATAGAGTGGCTGGCCTACTAGAACGAGAGAGGGGACAGGTGCGTTTTGTCTCTGTGGCATGGATACCTACCTACGGCGCTCGACTATCGGTGTGTGGTGGGGGGGAGGGAGGCCTAATTAACTATAGAGGTACAATGGCTGGTATATGTGTGGAGGAGGAGAGAGGCCTACCTCATGTATTAAGGGATATCGATCTACCTCATGTATTAAGGGAGATCGATCGGCATCCGTGCATATGTGCAGGGGAGGAATAAGGTTGGGAGAGAGACAGAGCTAGAGTGTTGGAGGGGGTGGTAGTGGAGTTGCTTCTAACAAATGGTGGGATAGGATTGCTAGACAACCGGAGGGCACGCCTGCAATATCAATAAGAGAGGGGATGGCTGCCTGTCTGTGCACGTGTGTGTAAGAGACGGGTCAGGAGGCATGCACGAATGATGGGGGCGATATGGATGTGGTAAGCAGACATAACTACATAGGAAGATCAATCGTCCTTTGTCAGAGAAAGGAGAGACATAACTTGTGAGGTACGGCAATCGATGGGGGGAATAGTTAAAGTCGACCTAGGTATATGTTGGGAGATCGATCGGTATACATGCATGTGTGTGTTAGAAGCAAATGAGGCATGGGGAGAAGGATAGAGAGAGAGAGGGATGCATCTAGGAGGTGGTGCGAGAGTCATACTATATCGAGGGGGGAGAAGTGTGCGAGTACGAGATCGATGAAAAGAGTGGTGGGAGTGAGGCATGGACGGTGATAAGAGAAGAGGGGAAGCTTGTGTTTTGTGCTAGGCACACCTGGCTAGAGAGGCATATCGATCGATGTGTGCCGTAAAGAAGGAGCTGGGGGGCCTACACACACCGTGGGTGAACGACCTAAAGTGAAAAGACGAATTTGCATGATGGAGCTAGAGAATGCTGAGGGAGGGTTAGAGGGATGCAGGCGTCTCCATGCATGAGTGAAAGTTAGCGCTAGCTAGCTACAAAGATAAGAGGAGTGTGTGGGTGTAAAAGACGAATAGAGATCATACTTCATTCTAAAAAGCGAATTCGGATATTTGAAGAAATTAACATAGTGTTTTAAACTGACGCATGTGTGAATATATATAACGGTGATACACATGGTGTGGTTATGAACATGTTATACTACATATAATATATTTTATCTCTACTCTTATAAAAAATGGAGTTGTTGATGATGGTGCCATCCTGCAATATAGGCCGTCCGATTTATATCTGACGGATAGGAAGGAAACTATGGCAATTTTGAAAAAACATACCCACACCCCTCTCCATATTTGCAAATTAGGCCTCCCCTTGATCATGTTGATGTTCTTTGGAACGCATGGGCATCTTGCTAGTACTACGTATAACATATAGAACATTGATCATAATTTGGGCTAATGTGTGGCTTTTGCAGCTCAGGTCTAAATACTTGTCATAATGTAGGGGCGGGGCACTATACTATGTGTGATAAACACGGTGTACACGTATGGAACATGGTTTAGATTATGAATATATAGTTAGTACATCAAATGTACTATTATTTGGAATCAACATCAAGTGTATTCAAAAAATAGAATTCGAGTTCATGTAGTACACATAGTTCATATCTATCTCTATAGTAATCATGTGGTGTGTTATTAAGGGAATACACGAATGATGGTTGAAGTTGGCAACAATCATGATTGTAGATTTGTTATTGAAATAGAGAAATGAATTCAAATTCAGTTTGAATTGCAGCGGTGGTATAGACATTTGGAATGCACTAAAATGTTGGTATGAGTAGGTTACATGCATTATACAGCAAGCGAAAAAATGTAATTGGACATAACATGGATTCATACTACCGAATAACATTTAATTGCACTAAATTGTTGGTATGAGTAGCTTTAAATAGCATTTTTATAGTAAAACGGGGCAAGACTCTCTCTTTGTGTGGTGTGAATAGTTTTATTTTTTTCGTTTTCTTTTTGGTTGAGGGAAGTGCGAATTGATTTGGTACGTACAAGTACAATATTACACGTTAGGCTTGTCCCTAAAATTCAACCCGCGCCTTGTTATATCCCGAAAATTCAGATATCGTGCTCCCAAAACTGGCGCCTTCACAACCCGCACCTTGCTATCCCAAAATTACAACGCGCGCGAAAACTCCCTCTAGCTGCCAAATCCCGACACGGGAAATCCCCCTTCTAACCCAGAGCCGAAAGGGTCACTAGTTCAAATCGGTGCGGGGTACTTTTGTAACACACCCTACATTTTGGACAAGCGCGTCCCTAAGTCATGGTTCACCCCCTCCCATCGCCTCCTTTTTGCCATTCGAAATCCCAGGCCGCCATAACCTCTCCGCTCCAGCCGCGAAACCCCACCCTCATCCGTCCGCCACCTCACCGCTGCCTAGCTGGAGCCTCTTCCCCGACGACGTCGTCCACCGCAACAGCTCGACGTCCCTCGTCCACCTCCCCGGATGAGGATCTGTCGTCCATCTCGTCGTCCAGCCGGTTCAGCCGCCCCGTCCTCCACCTCCAAGGAGACTGCTCCGACGATCACCTCGTCTATCGCGGCTGCTCCATCCCCACAGCGCCGCCTTAACCTGCTCCACCGGAACCGCATCATCCTCATCGACTCCTCGGACGAAGCCGAGGCCTACTCGGCGCCACCAAAGAGGTTGTACAGTCATCGCATCGCACCTTCTCCTTACCTCGACCTCCCGGCGACGACGGTGCTCCATCCCACACCCCCATGGAGCGGCTACCTTGAAGCCGGCGCCGCGGGCGACATCTCCACGGCGGCTCTCCCCGAGTGCGAGGCCCCTTCGGCGGCGGTGTCCATACCAGTCAGATCTGCTGCTGCTGCTTCGGCTCTCGCTCGCGCTGCTGCTGCTGCTCCGGCTCTCGCTCGACCGCTCGCTCGCCCAGCTGCTGCTGCTCCGGCTCTCGCTCGCTCGCGCTGCTACTGCTGCTCCGGCTCTCGTTCGCTCGCTCGTGCTGCTGCTGCTGTTCTCCCCCTCGCTCGTGTTGCTGACTGAATCGACTTTTGGGTCAGTCGATTTTCAGGGGGTGGGGGGCTCGCCGGAGTTAAGGAAGAACCACCCGCAGCGGGGACGGGGGCTCGCCGGAGAGGTACCCCACTATCTATCCTAGGGTTCAGGGTGGGGGCGGGGGGCCTATAGGGCTGGCCGGGGCGGCGGCGGACCGGCGGTGGGGAGTTGTTTCGGGGCGGCGAGGCGGCGCTGGGGCCGGCGGTTCGGCCAGTGGTGGCTGGCGGCTCAGGGGGGTGCAGGTTGAAGATGAACTGCAGGCCCTCCCTAAACTACATGTCAAGTGCCTCTCTGCTACCATTGCGTTCAGTTTCGACAGTAACATTCAGATTCCAAATTAATGTTCAAACTTGAGTTCTAAATTAGTTATGGGTCACATATCGCGGAAGCAATGAATAGTATCTCTGTCTAATATCTGGTTCACCTAGGGTATGCTTATGTTGTTCATCTTGGGTGGGAAACAAATAGTAAAGCAATCATCATCTGTCTTTTTATTAAATTAAAGCAATCATCAGCCTGCTATCATTATTTTTGGATCCATCCACTGGTTGTTACCATCATTCTAAATTTCTGCATGCTCTCCTTACATAATCTCACCATATTTTTTTCGTATGCATGTCAGATATTGTACACAGTCATGCTGAACATGTAGAGAAAAAGAGAAGAGTTTTGCGCGGCAATACAATGTCATGCACACATCGCTCCATGGTGGGTTCAATGTCAAACCCTCCCCACCCCTCTCCAGATTGTAATCCAGAGGAAACTATCTGTTCTAAGGCGGATTCAGACGCCGCTGACCACTCCTATTTACCCCCCAAGGTGTTTGCTCTACCTTGGCATGATGATGTTAGTCATATCATGCATATGTTGCCTTGCAGTGCCTACTTTTGAAATCATATATGTCATCTGCTTAGTTTAGACATGTTCTGTAATGCCACATGTTTAGTTTCTATATCATATATGGGAATTGTGCAGTCTCATGTCTTTTAGCCAGCCATAATATACGTGAAATGTGCAATGCCATCCTGTTTAACCAGGCATCGTATATTTGAATGATATCTTGCCCATCCTTTTCTTCATTACATTTCCATTTGTCAACAGTGTTTGTACATTAAACTACTCTTCCTGTGAATCAGCCATTTGGGTGGGAGATTGAAAAATCTGGAGTGAAAACAAGGCCTTCTGAGCAGATAGTGCTACCTGTCGAAGCAGATCTCTTGTTGGGTCCCGATAGCTCCTCAGAGATGGATTCAGAGACAGATTACCAGTCCTATTCCCCCACCGAGGTGTATGCTCTAACTTGGCACGGTTATACTGCTCATATCATGCATATGGTGTCTTGCATTGCATAGATTAGACATCATATACACAATATTCAACACCATGTTCTTAGTTCAGACATCATATCTAATGCCCTCTATTTAGCATATAAATCACATATGTGAATTAAATGATGCGATCCTGATTACTTAGATAACATGTAGGTGAATTATGTCATGTGATCCTGTTTAGTTATTCATCATATCTTTGAATTATGTTATGCTATGCTATCCAGTTTAGATAGACATCATATATGTGAAATTATGTCATGCTATCCGTTTTAGTTAAACAATATACATGTCAACTATTTCATGCCCTCTTTTTTCCACACTATCTATTGCATTTGTCTCTCATACAATGTCTGTACATTCAACTATGTTTCCTGTTTATCAGCCATTTGAATTGGAGCGGGTGATGCCAGCATCTAGCGGACTAAAAACACGGTCTTCAAATAAAACAGTGCTACCTCTTGGTGGAGATAGCACCCCGGTTGTACATGCACGAGAACCAGCCCTACCACACATAACCCAAACTCTCGCAGATTGTACCCCTACTGCGATGGACAGAGAACCAGCTTCACCCAATCTAACCCCAACCCCAGCAGATAGTAACCCAGTTCCTGTTGACACAGCACCATCTCCACCATAGAGCTCCCAAACAAGAGCAGTTAGTAAGGCAGCTCTAGTGCTCAAAGGGCTAGTACTATCACGGCGAACCCCAACTCCACCAGTTAGTACGCCTATTCCTGTGGAGGAAGCACAACCAGCTAGTCGTAGTTTAGCATCTATCGCATTTGATGTTGTTAAATCGTATGTGCATATCTTCCCATCTTGGAAATATTATACTGAAGATGAAGGAAAATGCCAGTTGCATGTGTTTGTCCAGGAGTTATGTGTAAGTAATGTTATTCATGGAAATTACTTTGCTTTGTCCCATACATCCTACCTCCATGATGGTTATAATACAGCAAATTTTCCCATTTTTCTCTATAGAGAAGGACCGATTTGGAAACTCAGGATGAGGTAACCTGTGCTAATACCTCTGCTATCTTCAAGAATGCTTGGTGGGAGTATCGGAATTACCTGAATAAAACATACTTCGCCGGCAAAGAAACTCATCAAATTCCCTTACGTTCTCCTGAGACACATTTACTGGACGATGACTGGGAACGCCTTGTTCTGTACTGGTCCCGAACCAAGAATGTGGTAAGGTCTATGAGCACATTTTCTATTTTTAAGTACTATATTCTTGCGTCTTACTGTACTCTGTTCATGTAGAACAAGTGCCTAAACCTGAAGAACAACTGTTCTAATTTAAAATTCCATTGCTATCATAGTTCAAAAAAGCGATAGGCGTTAATTGTGCATTTTGCCACCGCCTTGCGCTTTACTGACCAAAGCACATGCTTATGCGCAATTATGCACAGATTAAGTGTAGTTATGCGCAATGCGTTTCGCCAACGCCTAGAGCCTAGGCGCGCTTACGCGCTCGCTTAGGCGCGCCTTTTTTAACTATGATTGCTATTGTGCATACTACTTTGCTCTTGTATCACTGTATTTACTCATTCAAACTTATTTTTAAATTGAAGGATCCAATCGAAACTACAATGGCACAGCAGGTATGTTCACGCATGTTTCTTTAACAGGCTTGCCCTTATCAATAGCTCTGCTGATTTCAATTTCAATTGTGTTACAGTTGACTTCTCATATCATGCACATTACTAGCATCACAACAGAGCCAATAGTGTTCTTGTACATGTAGACCCGTGGTACCCATCTAAAATCTTGTTTTGTAGTTTCCCACGCTTTGTATTCTTTCACTGTTGCTTTGTCTTGAACTGATATGATTTGAACCGTGTCTCTATTTTGATTTGGCAAGACAATGCAGTGACCATAGGACATAGACATATGTTTGTTTGATGCTTTTATTATGTATTAGTACTTGGCAATAGAAGACTTGGTAGTTTAATCTTGTCCACCTTACTAATGAACTGGTTCACCGAAATGAGTTTCATATGCTAGTACATGCTAAACTGTTATGTGTCTGCTTGTTTCTTATTTTAGAATGCTGACAGAATATTGGGGAAGAGTGCCTTATTAAGCAATGGTAAAGGAAGTAATGCAGATAAGGTTCAGGATAGTGATACGTCCTTGTTGGTCTCCAACAAAGCTGATAAAACAGCTAAGGAAGACTATCTCGAAGACAGTGAGACAACCCCAAAGTCCTGTCTTGGTTTAGTGTAGGAGTTACTGGCCACTACCGCTTGCACAAGCTATTCAAACTCACTGTCTGAATCAGTTCGGTTTCTTGAGTCTCAACTACAAGCTGAAAGACATCGATCAGCTGTGCTGCGACAAGAAGCGGAAGGACTGCGGAAGTCCCTCGAGCATTCAGATGCATACTTTCTGGGCAACAGCAAGCGTTGGAGGATTTTAGCGCCAAACAGGACAAAGCTAATAAGCTTGCTAAGCTTATTGCCAGCATGGTGGATACCACGTTTCTTGAGCTCTTATGAAGTTGTTTCAGTTATGCTCTTGTTTTGCTGCCGCGTTTATTTGCACTGGTGGCCAATTTTGACGGCCAGTGTATGAAATATGCTGCTTTGTTCCCTATATTTGCACTGGTGGCAAACTTTGATGCCCTGTGGATGTAATATGTGTAATAGCAGTAATAGGCTAGCGGTAATTGCTTGCTTATTTATTTCCTTATTGTCTTGTTTAGTTGTTTGCTTGTAGTCATTGCAGTTCTTTTTCTGTGTTTTTCTAATAATCATGGCAACACACGGACTGTTGTAACCATGGGCCTCCTGCGGGCAGTATGATCCATGGGCCTTCTACGGGCCGTAGGATCCATTGGCCTTCTATACGGGTCGTAGGATCCATGGGCCTTCTACGGGCCGTACGATCCATGGGCCTTTTACGGGCCGTAGGATCCATGGGCCTTCTACGGGGCGTATCATCATTTCGCCAATCATGGGCTGTACTATTCGTGGACAATAATGGGCCGTTTATTGGCGTATTTGATAACTCAATGAAAACAGCCCAACGGGTTTTTTTCGACATGAAAATGGCCCAACGTATTAACGGGCCGCAAACGGGCCGACTGTAACCACGGGCTGAATTTGACCCACAAGCAGAAAATGACAGTAACGGGCCGTAAGTAACCGAATGCTGGAAATGAGCCTGTAACATCCCAAATTTTCAATTTGGAATGTTATACATTAGATCATCATTGCATAGCATATTTTATTGCATTTTGGCAAATCCTCGATAAATCCTAAGCAACTCAAGGACCCTCGGAGAGAGTTGGGGATTTTCCCGATTTTTCATATTTGATTTTTATCAAATAATAAAATGAGGATTTTTGGTTTTAATTATTTTTCTCTCCGAAAAATATTTCATATTAAAATAAATGAGAGGAGAAAATATGACTTCTCCAAAACAATTGAAATATTGGAGGAAAAATATTAAAATCATATATTGGATTTTATTCGGATTTTATTTGCAATTTTACTTGCATTAAAAAAATTGCACGTTTTCGAAACTGTATTTTTGGGTCAAAAAATGTTCACCTTGTTCTAATTATTTTAATTAGACAGGGAAAATTTGTTTTATCATTTTTGGATTTTTATTTAATTTTCTGCGATTTTTTTATATTTGGCGGAATATTTAAGAAAAAAACCCGCGCCCGACCGGGCCGAGGCCCAGCCGAGGCAGCCGGCCCACATCCCGTCGTCTCCCTCGCGCGCACGACGCCGCCGCCGCCCGAGCCCGCTAGGGACACGCCGCCCCACCGCCGCCTTGCCCCCTCCTCCACGCCACCCCCCTCCCCCTCTAAAATACCCCCCACCCCGCCTCCTCTCCTCACCCCG
>NC_057808.1:252973695-252981812 GCF_018294505.1 Triticum aestivum | reverse complement strand
CCCGAGCCTCGCCGTCGCCCCGCCGCCCTGTCGGAGTCCCGCCGGAGCTGCCGCCGAGGTAGCCAAAGCCACCGTCGCCCGAGTCCGTTTTAAAAAAAACCGAGTCGGTTTATTTTTTCTAAACCCTACTTTTCGTTTTTTTCCAGATCGGTTTATTTTTTTGGTTTTATTACTTAGTGAACGTTCACCGACCCGTTCGTTTAAACAAATGTGTTCGCCGGATTTTCGCTGTTAACGAACGTCTGTTCTTTAACTGTTCGTCAGTTTTTCTTTTCGTCGGATTTTTCCGCGATTATTCCAGATCGTGAATTCAGAACAGAACTTCGTTTTCGTTTAACTTTTCGCTCGTTTATCGGAATCAGGCGATTCAAGCGCCTCGAGTTTCGTCTCGAAATTCTCTTTCCGTTTAACCTACTCAAACAAGTTTTGGCTACTGTAAAATTTGACCTAGATTCAGATTAGTAAACGAAGCTTGTTTCTTTCGCCGTTTGATTTTCGTTGCTTCGTTCGATTTGATTCTTTTTGCAAACCGGAGTTCTTAAGTTGAACTTTCTGGTTGGATCTTTTATTTGAGTTTTACTTGTGCATTAGATGAGTACTTATTGTTTGCTTCTTTGTTTGCGATAGAGTACCCGGAGTGCGCCGCTTGTTACTTCGAATCTCTAGGTTACGCGGATCATCAGCAAGGCAAGTAACACTTTGATCATACTTTTCCATACCCAGTTTTTTATTGCATTAGATCAATCCTCAAACATTGCATGATTAGGATCTAATTAAACTGTGGGTTTTGGAAGTAGTTGAGGTAGTACCTATCACCTGTTTTATTATCAAACCCTTGGGAGTTACTTCTACGTTTGCTTATATTGCCATGCTATGCTCGTAGACGTGGATTGGGTTTGAGAGATATTCATGACAGATGTGAGATTGTTAATTAATGGTTTACTTAAGGTGGCAACTAAAACTCACATCTGGGTGGATTGAGGCACCTGGAGAACCCAGTGCTGCCTGTATTTTTGGATATCCCGGAGTACCCGTGTGATCATCCTATGGACCGCCACCCAGGCTCAAAGGGATCATGAGATTATTCATGCTAAAAACATCCGTGTGCAGCCACATGCTATTATGGGCTCTAGCATAGTTGATTAAGTTGTGTGAGCTCTTGAAGAGGTGGACTAGCAGATGTAGGGGATGTAGGTGGTACGGTCTACCCAGAGTAGAGAGTTAACGCTTCTGAAAGACTGTGTCTCGGTCATCCGTTTCTCAAACATCATGCAGTGCGAGAATCAAACGGAGGCGATCGAGTCTTGTGGGGAAAAGTGCACAAACCTCTGCAGAGTGTACAAACTAATCATGGTTAGCCGTGTCCCCGGTTATGGACAACTTGAGTATCTAGTATCTGGATTATCATGTGAATCTCATCACCATGTTACCTTAATTAATTTTGTTGGGTTAATGATGATACTTAATTGGGATTGAGTTGGAGGTACCTTCTCAATGTTTAACAACCACCATGATAGTTAAATAAAATTTATTCCTTTGCAGTAGGGAAAATTTGGCTTTTCGCAAAACCGTAACCATAGAGCTTTCCACCAGCCATATATGCATGTAGTATAGCATTATTATGTTCACTATTCTCTATGTGTTACATTGCCAGCATATTCCATGTGCTGACCCGTTTCCGGGCTGCAATGTTTCATGTTCCATACTTTTCAGACGACGAGTAAGGTGCCTTAGGTCGTGGTCTTATACTCAGTGATGCCGTTGGAGTTGATGGACTCACTTATCTTCCAAGCCTTCCGCTGTTATCGTATTTAGATGGCCTTAAGCCATATTTATCATACTTATTCTCTTTTGAGATATTCGTTGTAATAAGTGTGTGATTGCTACTCTGTTATAAATCCTCCATTTGTACTGTGCGTGTCAGCATTACTGATCCAGGGATGACACTGGTGCACAGCAGCACAGACTGTTTGAGGTCTGGTCGCTACAAAGGCAGTATCAGAGCACACGCTGACTATAGGACACGACCACTAAGCTTAAACCCTAGAACACTTCTCTCTTCTCATTTCTGACCCCTCTCCACTTTCTACTCTTTTAGGAATGGCGGATGCAAGGAGCAAGTTCATGCAACCAGATGAGGATACGCCTTTTGGACGTCACTTGAAGGAAGTCACTAAGTACTTGAACATAGGAATACCAAGCATCACCGGAACCTACAACGCCACATTACCTAAAGAGGAGAGCTGGCAGATTCAAGTTCAAGTTCCAGGAAGGACGATTGCGCCAGTCACTGAGCCTATAAAGTTGTCTTTTGAAGCACCAACCTGGAGTTTAGGGAAGAGTATGGCAGCCCACATCGCTATGGGACGCATTGGAGAAGTCTACCACAGGGAGCTTAAGGATACTATTTATCAGATTTGTGGACGCCGAGACGAGCAATGGGAGATGATCAGCACCAAGAAGGATGGATCAATTGCAGCGTTCATCCAGGAGCAAAACCAACACATTCGTCGCCAGGAGAACCAGATGTGCTCAGGCAAGATAGATCTAAAGAAGGCATTGACGAAGATCAAGGAGCTGGAGGAAGAACTCAAGGCTACACGCGAGGATTATTTGGAGGAAATCGTCGCGCTAGTAGGGAAGAATGACGACCTGGAGAAGAAGATTGGAGTATTCATGGGAAATCCAGTGCCAAAAGCAGCAGATGATGAATGCACTTGCCCGGATAACTACATCATCATCGACGACACTGACTTAGACCCCAGTGAAGATGACTTTGTTGATGAAGCTGGAGCAGATATCATGGAGTCTTCAACTGATCAGAATTTCTAGTAGACCACCATATCAGTAGTAGTTTTCCCCCATTTATATAGTATAGTTCAAGCACTTTTGTAACGCTAGATAGATCGATTGTATGCCTTGTTTGAATTGATTGAGTGTTATTGATTGTATTTGTCTCATGAGCATAAGGGTAGTGTTTTCCCTCTAGACCTCATTCTATTCTAAACTCTCATCTTTTCTAACCTATCAGATGCCTCCAAGACGCGACACCGGATTTGTTTTCCCACCGGAGATCACCCAGTTGATTCAGCAACAGAATGCCCTGATGCAAGTGTTAGTACAGAACCAAGGCAACAACAACAACAACAACAACAACCCACCACCACCACCTGTTGATCACTTAGCCCGTTTCTTGAGGCTAAATCCGCCGGTGTTTTCCAGCAGCACCGAGCCGATTGTTGCAGATGATTGGCTCCGCAAAGTTGGAAGAGAGTTGGCCACTGCAGGATGCACAGATGCGGAAAGAGTGCGTTTTGCCGCACATCAGCTTGATGGACCCGCAGCATCATGGTGGGAGAATTACACAGCCACACACCCTATTGACACTGTCACATGGGACCAGTTTCAGCAAGCTTTTCGTACAACCCATGTTTCAGCAGGAGCTATGGCCATGAAGAAGCGTGAGTTTCGTAACCTACGCCAAGGAGGACCCACCGTAGGCCAGTATGTGGAGGATTTCAGTAAGTTAGCACGTTATGCACCAGATGACGTTGCTACAGATGCAGCCAAGCAGGAGAAGTTTCTCGAAGGATTGAATGATGAGCTGAGCATGCAGCTAATGGTAGCAACCTTCAACAACTACCAGGAGTTGGTAGATAGAGCGCTCATGATTGAAGGGAAGCATCAGCAGATTGAAAACCGTAAGAGGAAGTATGGACAAGGGAAGTATAATTCTGGAGCTCAGCAGAAGCCACGTTTTGCCCCAAAATCGGGAGGACAGTTTCAGCATACCCATGGAGGAGGTAGTTCGCACAACCATAATGGCTCCAAGAATGGTAATGGGAATGGAGGAAGCAACGGACAGAACCGTAATACCCCATCTACCCCAGCCAAGAGGGATCTAAGTCACATTACTTGTTTCAAGTGCCAGAAGACTGGACCTTATGCAACTGATTGTCCTGAAGCCCAAAATGGAAATGGCAATGGAAGCTCTGGGAAGAAGCCGTACCCTTTCAATAAAGGACATGTGAACCACGTGAGCGTGGAAGAGGTTGAAGCATAGCCTGATGCAGTAATAGGTAAGTTTATGGTTAAGTCATTTACTGCACTCGTTCTTTTTGATACTGGTGCATCGCATTCATACATATCAAGGGGATTTGTGGATAAGTATAAACTTCCAACCCAAGCCCTTAGGTCACCCATGTTAGTAACCTCGCCAGGAGCAGAGTATATGGCTAGTTTATGGTGTGAACGGTTACCATTAAGGATTGGTAACTACCTGTTTCCCTCAGACCTAATAATCTTGGAATCGCAAGGATTGGATGTGATATTAGGCATGGATTGGTTACCAAAGTATGAAGGGAACATTGAGTGCGCCAGTAAGTCGATTTTGCTTACCACCCCAGAAGGAAGAAGGATTAAGTATGTATCCCGGCATATGCCGAAGAGGACTCAAGTGAATTCCTTATCAGGAGTTGTACAGGAGGAAGTACCAGTGGTGAAGGATTACCCGGATGTATTTCCAGAAGAGTTGCCAGGCATGCCACCGGATAGAGACATTGAGTTCTTGATTGAACTTTTGCCAGGCACAGGGCCAATATCTAAGAGACCGTACAAGATGCCCGCAAAAGATTTGGAGGAGATTAAGAAGCAGATTAAGGAGTTATTGGATAAAGGCTATATTCGCCCAAGTTCGTCACCTTGGGGATCACCAGTACTTCTAGTGGAGAAGAAAGATGGATCGTTGAGGATGGTTGTTGATTATCGTGGATTGAATGAAGTGACCATCAAAAACAAGTACCCACTGCCGATGATCAATGATTTGTTTGACCACTTACAAGGAGCTAAGGTATTTTCCAAGATCGATCTACGATCAGGATACCATCAGTTAAAGATTCGAGAGCAGGATATACCTAAGACGGCTTTTACCACCAGATACGGGCTATATGAGTATACCGTTATGTCATTTGGTCTGACTAACGCACCTGCCTATTTCATGAACCTGATGAACAAAGTGTTTATGGAGTTTTTGGATAAGTTCGTCGTGGTATTCATTGACGATATTTTAATCTATTCCAAGAATGAAGAAGAGCATAAGGAGCATTTGCGTTTGGTACTTGAGAAGCTCAGGGAACATCAGTTATACGCCAAGTTCAGCAAATGCGAATTTTGGCTGAAGGAAGTTGGATTCCTCGGACATGTTATATCCGAAGAAGGAATAGCAGTAGACCCCGCCAAAGTTGACACAGTAACAAGTTGGGAATCACCCACGTCAGTTGGAGAGATCCGGAGTTTCCTTGGACTTGCAGGATACTACCGGAGGTTCATCGAGAATTTCTCGAAGATTGCAAAGCCCATGACTGAGCTATTGAAGAAGGACACCAAGTTCAATTGGACTGAGGAATGTGAAGCTAGTTTCCAAGAGTTGAAGAAACGATTGGTTACATCACCAGTGTTGATTCTGCCAGATCAACGCAAGGATTATGAAGTTTATTGCGACGCTTCTCGTCGAGGACTTGGAGCAGTGCTTATGCAGGAAGGAAGAGTTGTGTCATATGCTTCACAACAACTTAAACCCCATGAGAAGAATTATGGCACGCATGATTTGGAATTAGCAGCCGTAGTGCATGCGTTGAAGACATGGAGACATTTTCTCATCGGAAACCATTGTGAGGTGTACACGGATCACAAGAGTTTGAAGTACATTTTCACGCAGAAGGAGTTAAATCTCAGGCAGAGGAGATGGTTGGAGCTTATTAAGGACTATGATATGAGATTGCATTATCACCCAGGGAAGGCTAACGTAGTAGCAGACACGTTGAGCCGCAAGAGCCATGTCAACACCCTCATGACAGGAGAGTTACCCCAGGAGTTAGCCGAGGATCTTCGTGAGCTATGTTTGGAAATAGTTCCAAGAGGCTATTTAGCAACATTGGAGATTCAGCCTACCCTGATGGAAAAGATCAGAGAAGCTCAGAAGACAGACAAGGAGATTGACGAGATAAAGGAAAAGTTGAGCAAGGGAAAAGCCAAGGGATTTCGTGAGGATGAGCACGATACCTTATGGTTTGAGGACCGCGTTTATGTGCCCAATGATCCGGAGATCAGGAAGTTGATCTTGCAAGAGGCCCATGATTCATCGTACTCAATTCACCCAGGAAATACCTGGATGTATTTGGATTTGAAGGATACTTTCTGGTGGACCGGAATCAAGAAGGATATTGCGGAGTATGTAGCAGTTTGTGATGTGTGTCAGATAGTGAAGGCAGAACATCAGAAGCCAGCGGGATTGCTACAACCATTGCCGATACCCGAATGGAAGTGGGATAAACTAGGCATGGATTTTATCACGGGATTGCCCAGGACTCGTTCGGGCTATGATTCAATATGGGTTGTAGTCGACTGTTTGACGAAAGTAGCTCATTTCCTCCCAGTAAAGACCACTTACACCAGTGCTAAGTTGGCAAAGATATACATGACCAGAATCGTATGTTTGCATGGAGTTCCAAGGACCATTGTATCAGATAGAGGAACCCAGTTTACCTCAAAGTTTTGGAATCAGTTACATGAAACTTTGGGAACCAGGCTAGAATTCAGTACAGCCTTTCACCCACAGACAGATGGGCAGACCGAGAGAGTCAATCAGATTTTGGAAGACATGTTGAGAGCTTGTGCACTAGATTATGGATCTAGTTGGGACGACAATTTGCCATATGCAGAGTTTTCTTACAACAACAGTTATCAAACCAGTTTGAAGATGGCCCCTTTCGAAGCTTTGTACGGAAGAAGGTGTAGAACACCATTATTATGGGACGAAGTTGGAGACCGTCAGTTGTTTGGACCAGATTTGATAAGGAGTCTGAACAGAAAGTAAGGTTGATTCGCGATAGGCTCAAGGTAGCCCAGTCCAGGCAGAAGAGTTACGCGGATTCTAAACGAAAGGAGACAGTTCACGAAGTCGGAGACAGAGTTTATCTTCGAGTATCACCACTTCGAGGAGTGAAGCACTTTGGAGTTAAGGGAAAGCTAGCACCCCGTTTTATCGGACCATACAGAGTTTTGGAACGTATGGGAGAAGTTGCCTACAAGCTGGAATTGCCTGAAGGATTGTCAGGAGTTCATGATGTATTTCACGTTTCCCAGTTGAAGAAGTGCCACGCAGAGATGGCTGAGATACCACTGAGAGATACAGTGCCACTGGAAGCGATTCGGCTGGAAAGTGATTTGACCTATTTGGAGAAACCAGTTATGATTCTTGAGTATGCCAGCCGAGTCACCCGCAGTAAGGTTATCAAGTTTTGCAAAGTCCAGTGGAGTCACCATACGGAAGATGAAGCCACCTGGGAGCGAGAGGAAGATCTACGGAAGGACCACTCTCACCTATTTTCTAGCCAACCCGAATCTCGAGGGCGAGATTCATCTTAAGGGGGGTAGGTTTGTAACATCCCAAATTTTCAATTTGGAATATTATACATTAGATCATCATTGCATAGCATATTTTATTGCATTTTGGCAAATCCTCGATAAATCCTAAGCAACTCAAGGACCCTCGGAGAGAGTTGGGGATTTTCCCGATTTTTCATATTTGATTTTTATCAAATAATAAAACGAGGATTTTTGGTTTTAATTATTTTTCTCTCCGAAAAATATTTCATATTAAAATAAATGAGAGGAGAAAATATGACTTCACCAAAACAATTGAAATATTGGAGGAAAAATATTAAAATCATATATTGGATTTTATTCGGATTTTATTTGCAATTTTACTTGCATTAAAAAAATTGCACGTTTTCAAAACTGTATTTTTGGGTCAAAACAATGTTCACCTTGTTCTAATTATTTTAATTAGACGGGGAAATTTGTTTTATCATTTTTGATTTTTATTTAATTTTCTGCGATTTTTTTTAGATTCGGCGGAATATTTAAAAAAACCCGCGCCTGACCGGGCCGAGACCCAGCCGAGCCAGCCGGCCCACCTCCCGTCATCTCCCTCGCGCGCACGACGCCGCCGCCACCCGAGTCCGCCAGGGACACGCCGCCCCGCCGCCTTGCCCCCTCCTCCACGCCACCCCCTCCCGCTCTTAAATACCCCCACCCCGCCTCCTCTCCTCACCCCG